>NC_064644.1:8516248-8819279 GCF_023864345.2 Schistocerca serialis cubense
AACAATTACAGGTCACATCTGTCACAATTCCGCGATGAAAGAAATAATAACTGGACACGACAAGGCTATTATCACAACACATACCGTGACGAAAACAGACACCACCCGTATGACAACCGTTGGCAGAGTAGTAATAATTACAGGGAAACATCACCTCTCCGTGGTAGTGACTATCACAGAGACAATCAGAGAAACAGACAATATGGGAACCAAAATAATTATTATTACGGGAGACAGAATAACTTTAGACGCAACGGTCCAGCGCGCAGTCACGATTCAGGGAGAAATTCTCCACCACATGACCGACAAACAAGAAACTATGTAAACTACCGACATAACGACAGACCTGAATTTTATCAGAACTGGTGGGATTCAAACAGAGCAGGGCACTTTCGACAACGTGAATTTGTAGAAGTTAGGTCTCCTAATCCCAATAACGACGCGCGCCAACAAAGGAACAGACAATGACTCGCACCACAGGCAGCCGTGTGCGCCGGCTGGCTCAGAGAAAAATAACATAGACGCTAATCTTGAGAAAAATTTTAGCATTCCTTACCGACGTATAAAACATGACAATTGCTTTGCAGTTGAAAGTCTGCGTACTAGGAAGAGTAAAGGTTTACACCACATTTCACATGTAAAACCGTTTATTGAATGATAATCTGCTGTTTAACTTAGTCTTTGCCATAAAACTTTTCACTTTACATTACTAGTATGCTTTGTCAGACTTAGAATCTGTTAACATGCAACAATGTTTGAAGTTAAATATCCAGTCAAGAACCAAGAGAACTTATTTAAACAGAAATTACGAATCCATTGTTATAGTGAACAGATGACACAGTGTTGTTATTTGTACATTCTTGCTTGTTAGTTACACGATTACGTAACGACTATCAGGCTTACATACATAGAACATGTACTGGTACTGCTAATGAGATTTTAATGCAACATTTTGGTTTACTTGAAAATAAATTATGGATTCAAAGTGCTTTCTGAGAGATACCAGATGACACAGTGGTTAGTTTATTTGACAGCTACACGACTACATCACGACGCTACTAATGTGTGACACAATTTACATTGTTGCTTTTGCGGTGTATCTGTTTTATATCTGCACAATTTTTCTGAATTCTTCTGGAAAGTAAAACATGTTTTAGTAGTAACTTTGTGGTATAGCTACAATGAGACTGCCTTTTCCATAGCACAACAATGCATTACAGCACAGTACTTTCTTCATCACGGCAATAAGCGTAATAACTAAGATATCTATACGCAAGGCATTTCACTTTTGTTTATCATGCGGTAAGTACATTGACTTCTGCAGAACTTAGCTTTCGGAGGACAATAACTATGACACTTCCACAGCGATTATCTTACAACAAGACGCACAGTTTAGCGCTACAGTACATGTATTTGAGTGATTAATTTTATACTTAAAACATTTATTTTTAAAGGTTTTTGAATTACAAAGAAAGTTTTCCGTGATACATTTTATTCCATTGCAATAATCTGTAACACCTGAGGGTATAATTACATTAATCCTCAGGGGGGCACATGCCTACTTTGTGTACCATGTGTTTGGCAAGCACAAGGAGCCCTAGCTAATATGGTATTTGCTTATACAACTTTACACATCAGTACCATATTTCTCTAAAACACAAATTACACAGCTATCTGATCATTTAACTGAGAGCTAAACATTTTTTTTACTACATCAGTGACACATGTTTACGCAATTACACAGTTGGGTAACTTCACACTAATGAAACTGTATTTTGTCTGTACTTTGTAAACTGTTCGTATTTTTTCGGAATCCTTGTGATACTATGAGAGCTTTGAATGATGTATTTGGTATGGGATCATGATTTTAAAGTGCGTTTGAGGTAGATGACACTACTGAAATGAGCAGAGAATATTTTTTAGGTTTTGAAATTAGAAAGCTACGACGATTTTGAGATTTGACTGAGGTGTTATGATGTTATTTTTACGACGATGATGTGTATTATGCTGTTGAGGTATGTTTGTGATCAATAAGCTGATGCTATATGAGGAATTTGATTATGCTGTGTATTTATTATGATGAAATATTGAAGAAGTGTCGACAAATTAGGTAAGGAATAATGAGTAGTGGTTAGGGACTCTGGTTTGTGAAAAAGATTGTTGGAAACCAAGAATCGTACTTTAAGAGTTATGAAATGTATGTAAATGCGTGAATGTATTACAATGCCGACAAAAATTTTTTGGACACTCTTATATCAATAGGATTTTGTTTCTACAGATTTGTAACGCAAATTCTTGGACTGTGAAATTTTTTGTATGAGACTGTCACTGTAGTGGAAACTGGTGTCGTAAATATTTCGGTAAGAAAGTTAAGTGACCACCTGCACCTAATGCATTGTGGGCACCCAGCTGGGCGACAGTCGCCTTGAAAAAAGCCATCAGCATGTGCCTTCCAGAGGCACAGGTCGGAAAAAAAAGGGAGGCCATTATCCTCGCTATTGACATACCTTTGTAGAAAGCACCGGAAATACGACACGCTCATTACTTGGAAAGATACTTACATCTGCACACCTGATTATGACAAGCGTGTTTCTCGAGAATTGAGAGAATTTTTTACTACCTTATGAAATGCCATATGGCTAATGAATGATGTTTCATGCCTTCCTTTGTACATATTTGCTCATTTTCTTTCATATCTAGTTTCTAGCTGCACTGCAGCATTGCTTATTATAAAATTTAATAGATGTACTAATATCACTATTTTCTGTCTACAGACCCAGTAAAGAATACGTTTCTGATAAACTTTCTTGGAAAAGAGAGCACAAATAGACATTTCCCTTCACAGGAATTGCATAAATACTATTTTTAATGACTTGGTAATTTCCTTTCTAGAATAAATTGTGATGCATCACTCTAGTGTTAAGATGTGACATAGGTATTAGACTGGTCATTTTCAGTGTAATATTTTTTCTGCTTGGGCTTTGTCATGTTTAGATATAAGCTGCTGTTTGCCAGGCATAGTGCTACTGAATTTTAATTTGTGTTACTCTGCTAAGCCAGATTTATTTTTCTTGTTTGCTGCATGTTGCCTTATATTAGTTGTAATATTGCAATTGCTTTGCCAGTTAGAAATTTTTGTCATTGATGTTTGTGTTACTTGTTTTGTGCTGCTGCATTGCCTCGTCCCTTAGTTTAGCATTTGAGCTCAGTAGATTTAAGTTAGCTTAAGCGGGGGTAGACTATATAAGAAACTAAGTATGACGAATTGGAAGAAACGCATTGAGAAGATATAAGAAAATGGGTTGACCAAAAAAAAAAGGTAGTGTACAGTGGAGAAAAACTATTTTGAAAGAGGATGTGAACAGAATACAGAAAGCCGGCTTAGATAGTACTTTTGGGAATAATGATGAACAAAGGGAGATCTCCATGCAAAATACTGCAGTAAAACAAACCCTGTCCTTTCCTTTTGTGTCATCCCTCTATATGTTTGTGTACCCTTGTGTATTTGTGTTTTTCCTGTCTTTATGTGTTTAGCTGATGAGACCAATGTTGTAGAATTTTCCTAATACTATGTTATTTACTTTGTAAAGATGTTGAGACATTATTTATTCTGTTTTGTTGCTCATATGTGAAGGTGATGTTTCGAAAGTTATTCAGACCTTTTATGTATGTACTCATGTCATAATTCCTGTAACACTGATGTATATGTTATTTCGATTCTTTTGTAAAGCCTGTGTTACTACAAATGTTATCTGTATCGTTATGTTCTTTAATGATGTATTTTGTACCTTTGTAATTGTATTCTCATGTTATAAAATTGTAATTGACACCAGTTTATCAAACTAAGTAACTTGTAAGCATTCATTTCACTGCACACATTTCCATTGGTCATAGTATATGGACAATATGTGAGAAGTAGGGACTGTTAGTGTTTGCACGTGTGTTAATAATTCAGCAAGGGACTGGATAACAGCATTGCTGGTTCTAAGGACATTTCAAACAATTTTTTTGTGAATGGACAAGTGGTGGTTTATGGACTTGCTATATTGCCCGCAAGACTCTTCGATGGTGATTGTGCACCGGCACAGTCGCAGCAGATGGCTGCTGGCCATTTCTACAAGGACTACAGTGGGTCTACACCTTTGCTGACTCACCAGTACCATTATTTCTACAAGGACTGCAGTGGGTCTGCACCTCTGGTGGCCCACCAATACCATACTCTCTACCAGGACTACAGTGGGTCTGCTCTGTGATGACCTACCTACCAATATTCTCCAAAACGTCGAATGACTCTGCTGTGGGTTTGCTCTGTTGTGGCCCATTACCTGTCTGCATGTCAAGAGTCAGTACTGTCTTTCCATTGGAAGGACAACACTACTTCTTCAAGACAGCATGGAAATCCACTACTTCTGTGTGCATTTTCTTTTACTGCTCAGACTTTGAGAAAAACACTGCTATTTTACTGTAATAAACGATCAGGACTGTCTTTATGGACTGTGAGAAAATTTTAGCTTTTGACCAACATTGTATCAATAAGTGTGTGCATTTGATATCTTTGTTATTGTAATTATGAAAAATTTTATCAAATCATTATTGGCCACTGCCCAAAACAATTTGTAAAATTTTTTGTGGGGAGCATGGGGGCTATGTAAGTAGGCTGTTTATGTTTCCTTATTGGCAACGTTACGTAGCAGTCTGTGGCTGCTTTGCATTGTTGTAACACTCGCCATTGTAGTGTTGGGCAGCGGTAGCTGGATGTGAACAGCGCGTAGCGTTGCGCAGTTGGAGGTGAGCCGCCAGCAGTGGTGGATGTGGGGAGAGAGATGGCGGAGTTTTGTAATTTGTCATGAACTGCTATATATATAATGACTATCAAGGTAAATACATTGTTTGTTCTCTATTAATATCTTTCATTTGCTAACTATCCCTATCAGTAGTTAGTGCCTTCCGTAGTTTGAATCTTGTATTTAGCTGGCAGTAGTGGCGCTCGCTGTACTGCAGTAGTTCGAGTAATGAAGATTTTTGTGAGGTAAGTGATTTCTGAAAGGTATAGTTTAATGTTACTCAGGGCCATTCTTTTGCAGGGATTTTTGAAAGTCAGATTGCGTTGCGCTTAAAATATTGTATGTCAGTTTAAGCACAGTCCTGTATAAATTGTTCCAGGGGGACGTTTCACATCCACTACATAAAAAAGGAAATGAAACACAATTATGGAAGGATCTCCCTCTTTCCAGTGACATATCAAATATCGCCCATGCCACAAGCGGTAGCTGGATGTGAACAGCGCGTAGCGTTGCGCAGTTGGAGGTGAGCCGCCAGCAGTGGTGGATGTGGGGAGAGAGATGGCGGAGTTTTGTAATTTGTCATGAACTGCTATATATATAATGACTATCAAGGTAAATACATTGTTTGTTCTCTATTAATATCTTTCATTTGCTAACTATCCCTATCAGTAGTTAGTGCCTTCCGTAGTTTGAATCTTGTATTTAGCTGGCAGTAGTGGCGCTCGCTGTACTGCAGTAGTTCGAGTAATGAAGATTTTTGTGAGGTAAGTGATTTCTGAAAGGTATAGTTTAATGTTACTCAGGGCCATTCTTTTGCAGGGATTTTTGAAAGTCAGATTGCGTTGCGCTTAAAATATTGTATGTCAGTTTAAGCACAGTCCTGTATAAATTGTTCCAAGGGGACGTTTCACATCCACTACATAAAAAAGGAAATGAAACACAATTATGGAAGGATCTCCCTCTTTCCAGTGACATATCAAATATCGCCCATGCCACAAGAGAGCTGAAGGGTTTTGTGGTGTCCCCGCCAGACACCACACATGCTAGGTGGTAGCCTTTAAATCGGCCGTGGTTCGTTAGTATACGTCGGACCCGCGTGTCGCCACTGTCAGTGATTGCAGACCGAGCGCCGCCACACGGCAGGTCTAGAAAGACTTCCTAGCACTCGCCCCAGTTGTACAGCCGACTTAGCTAGCGATGGTTCCTGACAAATTACGCTCTCATTTGCCGAGACGATAGTTAGCATAGCCTTCAGCTACGTCATTAGCTACGACCTAGCAAGGCGCCATTATCAATTGCTATTTATCTTGTGATGCATGTACCGTCAAGAGCTATGTTCACCACTTATGGATTAAAGTTAAGTATTCCAGCAGCTTCGTACTTTATTTGCTAGTCTAAAAAAACAATGGCTCTGAGTACTATGGGACTCAACTGCGGTGGTCATAAGTGCCCTAGAACTTAGAACTACTTAAACCTAACTGACCTAAGGACATCACACACATCCATGCCCGAGGCAGGATTCGAACCTGCGACCGTAGCGGTCGTGCGGTTCCAGACTGTAGCGCCTTTAACCGCTCGGCCACTCCGGGCGGCCTGCTAGTCTCAATTACTTTACCTGCTCCAGACCTCACGCCAGCCTGCGTGAGCTTAAACGCGTGCCTTTCGGCTACCTCACAGTGACTTGGCTGTCTTGCCAAGTCACAACAAGTTTTAAAAAGGCGCGTGACTCTCTTGATAGAAAAGCACCAATAAAAATTTCAAAGGAATTTGGTTACGACAATTAAACAACAGAAATAATTAATGGAACTTTCACAAACACAACATCAAAAGTAAAATTAGTGGGGAAACTCCGAAAACCCATGCTTTTTAAATGCGCTTTAGAGAAGGTAATGAGAGAACGGAGAAAATCCATCAACACTAAGGATGATCAACTAGGAAGAAACCCAATTAAATCGCCACGGATTGTCTAGCTTTTGCAGATGAGATGGCATTAGTTAACGGCTGACTGGATAGTGCCTAAGAACAAAGTGCAGAACTACAGAAACAAGTAGGGAAAACCGGACTAAAAATATCACTTGAAAAAATACATTTCATGACAAAAGTCAATGATGGCCCTTCAAATCTTAAAATTCATAACAACACAGTATCTAAAATAAACTGTATCGAATGCCTGGGAGAATGGACAACAAGCATCAGAAAAGAAAATACAGCCATTGAAAGTACGGCACATAAAGTGGAAAGAACATCCCAAATGACCAAAAACATATATAATAAAAATCTTTGTCCCGGAACACAAAACTAAGGCACTATCGAACTGTAGTAAGGCCTGAAGCTCTGTGTGCAACGGAAACACTTAAACTAATAAGATTTGGAGAGGTTGAAAAACAGGAAAAAGTTGAAAGTAGAGTTCCAAGGAAAATACTGGGACCTAAAAGTAATAGTTATGTTCAATACAAATTAAGATTAGGCAGGAAGCTCTATCTGGAAAAGCTAAATGATATAATGAGAAGAAGACTACAGGTTTCAAAATGTTCAAATGTGTGTGAATTCCTAAGGGACCAAACTGCTTATGTCATCGGTCTCTAGACTTATTAAATTACCTTATGCTAAGAACAACACACACACCCATGCTCAAGGGAGGACTCGAACCTCAGGCGGGAGGGGCCGCGCAGTCCGTGACGTGGCGCCTCAAACGCACATATACGGAATGTTTAATAACAGACTTTGATTAGTAGATCTTCGACTTAGTAAACAGCTACAAATCCGAACCCACATGGATCACCAAAATTGACAAAGATGTGAAAAACGTAGGAATTAGAGAGAGCATAATAGATACCAGAATAGTTTACAGAGAAAAAACAAAAAAAGCAGAATTACAGGAGAGGAAGAGGCCTGCAAAAAGGAAGAAAGTGGTCAAGGAAAAAAGGAACGGCGCTCTCGAAGGATGAAACAAGTCTGGGAGCAAGAGAAACTAAATACAAAGAAGCAAAACCAAAGTTGGTTTATCGTACCCTCCAAAAGGGTTATTCGAATAGATAAATAATTATGCTACCTATTTGTTCTTTATATCTGTCAAATTATATAAATGTATCCAAGTACACAAATACATTATCAGAATTTATCTAGCCTACGGAATTCGATTTATACAAACAGCAGACCGTGCTCTAGCAGAGAAAAGAAGGGAACCAGCGGAAAAATGATCCTGTCGGTGCATAAAAGAGGCCAATATGTTGCCCTTTAAAAGACTGACAAACTGCGGATGCAGAGTACGGTGGATGAGAGATGAGATAGCCCGAGTATGGCAGAGAGAGAGAGAGAGAGAAGACAGTGATGGTGGGAAACAGAAAATGGCAGTGAAAGAGAGCAAGAGATGGATGAAGACAATGACAGTGGGAGCCAAAGAGAGAGGAGATAGTAGTGGTCGGTGAGAGACAGTGGCAGTAAAAGAGGAAGAGAGATGGATGGAATCAGTGGGAGCAAAGGAGAGAGATGGATGATAGTGGAAATAAAAAATCCAGATGATAGGAGACCTTCCCAGACCGGTGAACTTTATCACGTAGGTATAGGGGAGGGTGCATTATTGACCGAATTTTTAAACACGTGAGTGTAAGGGTAAAAATAAGTTGGATCGACCAGAATTATTGAGCTGCCGAGGTATGGTGGAGACAATGGCAGTCGGAAAGAAATACAAAAGCGGACAGAGTAAGTGAGAGAGGAGACATTGGCAGTGGGATATACTGAAAATCAATGGTAGAGAAATGAGGCAGTGGAAGAGAGGCACACACTGAGGTGACAAAAGTCATGGGATAGTGTACAGGTGGCTGCAGTGCCGCGGGCGCACACGAGGTGTGAGGGGGCAGCGGAGAGGTTTCTGACGTGCTTGTGGCCGCACAACGGCAGTTAATAGACTTTGAACGCGGAATGGTAGCTGGTGCTAGATGCGTGGGGCATTTCATTTCGGAAATCGTTGGGGAATTCAGTATTCCGAAACCCACAGCGTCAAGAGTGCGCCGAGAATACCAGATTTCAGGCATCACTTCTCAGCACAGTGGCTTGACGACCGAGGGCAGCGGCGTTTGCATACAGTTGTCAGTGCTAAGAGACATGCAACACTGCGTGAAATAACCGCTTAAATCATTGTGGGACGTACGACGAACGCATCCGTTAGTGGCGAAACTTGGCGTTAATGGGCTGCGGTAGTAGACGACCAACGCGAACGCCTTCGCTAACACCTCCCCTGAACTCGTGACCATATTGGTTGGGCCCTAGGCGACTGGACAACCGTGGGTTGGTCAGATGAGGCCCAATTTCAGTTGGTAAGAGCTGACGGTAGGGTTCGAGTGCGAAGCAGACCTCACGAAGTCATGGAGCCGAGTTGTGAACAAGGCGCTGTACAAACTGATGCTGGCTCCATGTCTGCATGAAATGGACTGTGTCCTCTGGTCCGAGTGAGCTAATCACTCAGAGGAAGTGTTTTTGTTCCGCTGCCTGGAGACCATTTGCAGCCATTCGTGGAGTTCACGTTCCTAAACATGTCACCGGGCTACATCTATTCACTATTGGCTTGAATAATATTCTGGACAATTCGAGCGAATGATCTGCCCACGCGGTGGCCCGACATGAGTCCCACCCAACACTTATGGGACATAACCGAGAGGTCAGTTCGTGTCCAAAATCCTGCACCGGCAACGCTTTCGCAGTTGTGGACGGCTGTGGAGGCAGCGTGGCTCAATATTTCTGCAAGGAACTTGCAACGACTTGTTGAGTCCCAGCCTCGTCGAGTTGCTGCACTAATGACGGGCAAAAGGAGGTCCGAGACGATATTAGGAGGTATCAAAAATGGTTCAAATGGCTCTGAGCACTATGGTACTTAACATCGGAGGTCATCAGTCCGCTAGAACTTACAACTACTTAAACCTAACTAACCTAAGGACATCACACATATCCATGGCTGAGGCAGGATTCGAACCTGCGACCGTAGCAGCAGCGCAGTTCCGTACTGAAGCGCCTAGAACCGCTCGGCCACATCGGCCGGCTAGGAGGTATCCCACGGCTTTTGACACTTCAGTGCATATACATAGTGGCAGTGAGGGGGAGATGCTGAGCATGAAGTGTTAACCAGAGAGACTGGGTGAAAAGATTTGGTACGTTCCGTGTTAAAAGAGCGGGAATATGTTAGCGTACCAAAGCTGAGTAAGGTGCACCGAGGATTGTAGTAGTTCTCCACTCTTCTACCAGAGGCTGTTGAAGAGAAACAAATTCGCCTTTTTTGCGCTCTGACAAGCAAATTTTTCCGCTGGTGGGGTAATGTGTTCAAACACGTACTTGGTTTTGCCGTCTATAGAAAAGTACCGTCGTTGTGAAACACATGAAGGCTGGCCATCTTGTAGTGTGCCAATGCGTTGAAAAAAAAAAAATTGTTCAAATGGCTCTGAGTACTATGGGACTTAACATCTGAGGTCATCAGTCCCCTAGAACTTAGAAGTACTTCAACCTAACTAACCTAAGGACATCACACACATCCATGCCCGAGGCAGGATTCGAACCTGCGACCGTAGCAGTCACGCGGTTCCTGACTGAACCGCCTAGAACCGCACGGCCACCGCGGCCGGCCCGGACGGTTACCTATCCAAGTGTTAGCCAACCCCGACAGCGCTTAACTTCGGTGATCTGACGGGAACAGGTGTTACCTCTGCGGCAAGGCCGTTGGCAGTATTCCTAAACACTGTAACTACTACGTACATCCCGCGGTCACTACACCGCTGTTGAGCTGGAACACTTGTAACTGAACACTTAGTATACAGGGTGGTCCATTGATAGTGACCGGGCCAAATACCTCACGAAATTAGCATCAAACGAAAAAATAAGAAGAAGAAATCTGTTCGAGCGTGATGGGGGAAAACAGATGGCACTATGGATGGCCCACTAGGTGGCGCTGCCATAGGTCAAACTGATAGAAACTGCGTTTTTTAAATTATAGGTACCCCCATTTTTATTATATATTCGTATAGTACGTAGATAAATAGGAATTTGTTTCGCTTTGTGATGGATGGCGCTGTAATATTCCAACACTTACAATATGCGTCACCCATTTAGATGAACAGATGGTAACAACGTCGTTTTTTAAATTAAAACACCAAAAGTAGTTACTTTTGGACTTTATTTCTGTTGTTGCAGTGTGATACATTTACTTTTGTGACCCTATCATAAATTATGGGAAAGCATGCTGCTACTGCGTGAGCAACCGTAATAAATGCTCAAAACGATGCCCTTCAATTTCAACGCAGTTGCCAATACGCGTAACGAAATTCCTCTCAACAGCTAGTAGATCGCCTTCAGTAATTGTCGCATATGCATTGACAATGGGCTGACGCACGTTTTCAGGCGTTGTCGGTGACTCACGATAGCAAATATCTTTAAATTTTTCCCAAAGAAGGAAGTCCGGAGATGTAAGGTCCGGTGAACGTGCAGGCCATGGTACGGTGCTTCTACGACCAATCCACCTGTCATTAAATATTCTGTTTAATACCACTTCAACTGCACACGGACTATGTGCCGGACATCCATCATGTTGCAAGTACTCACCATTCTGTCATGAAGTTAAACATCTTGTAGTAGAATCGGTAAAACATTAAGAAATCGGCATACATTGCACCATTTAGATTGCCATCGATAAAATAAGTGCCAATTACATGTTCTCCCATAATTCCACATCATACATTAGGCCGCCAGGGTCGCTGATGTTCCACTGCATTTTCCGTTTCCCGACAGTGCATATTATGCCAGCTTACGTTACCTCTGTTCGTGAACGATGCTTCTTCAGTAAATAGCACTTTTGGAAAAAACACTGTTATCGGCTCGTAATTTAGTTTGTGCCCAGTGGCAAAAACTTACACGACGTTCAAAATCATCGCCATGCAATTCCTGCTGCATATAAATGTGGTAAGGGTGAAATGTATGACGACGTAGAATCATCAAAACCGACGTTTTTGAAATTCCCTTTTCCCGCTCAATTTATCTGCTGCTGACGTGTGGATTAGCCTCGACTGCAGCTAAAACACCTGTTTTGGCATCTTCATTTGTTGCAGTTCTTGGTGGCGTCTTCTTCTTTGGCCGACCACTTCCGGTTTCTTTAAATACGTTAACTATCCGACGGAAGGTCCGGACACTCGGATCCTGTCTGTCACGATAATGATCAACATACATAGTACATGCTTGTTGGGCATTTTGATCACAGTAGCCATAAATAAACACCATATCTACCTTTTCTGCTACTGTTAAACATTCCATTTCAACAAGATTAATATTCCGCGTAATTATTATGACTGGACAAGCGCATTATCATACGTAACTTAAGTAATGAATGGCACACAGTGCTGCCGCGTACATTGCTACATTTATGAGAGTATTACAGCGCCAGCCACTACAAAGTGAAACAAATGTTCCAAATCAAACATTCCAGTTTATTTATGTACTGTGCGAATACGTAATGAAAATAGGGGGACCTATTTAAAAAATGCAGTTTTTGTCAATTTAACCTACGGCAGCGCCGTCCAGTGGGCCATACATAGCACCATCTCTTTTTCCCCCGTCACGCTCCAACAGATTTGTGCGTCTTATTTTTTCTTTTGATGCTATTTTGGTGAGATATTTGGCGCGGTCACTATCAAAGGACCACCCTGTATAAGCAACATAATAGGCAAAATTCAAGACACATAGACAGCAACTGATGGTTAATTAATAAACACGAGAGGTAACATACTTTGCACTCACACACCACTGTAATGGATGAAGGAAAGCGAGAGGTTGAAACCCGGTGCCTACACTCGGCCCATTCCTCTTGAACAGCACCAAGAGGACATGCGAGCATAACGTCCCCATCCGACGGACAGGTCACTTCATGAGACGCTCTGGAGAGGTTTGGAATTCGATCAAGGATATTGGTACATAGACTGGTGACCAGGAGCTTTTCACCAGCAACTCTCGTCTCTATGCTGGCCACATAATGGAGGTGAAAATTTTCACCGCCAGGATTCGAACCGGCGTACCTGCTAGTCGAGCACCACACTACAAACGCACGTTAGCGACCTCGCATACGGAGGCGGTAATCAATCTGATTACGAATGCTACTTGTCCACCTCCGTAGTTGAGTGGTGGCCGCGACTGATTGCCGTGCGGAGGACGCGGCTTCGATTCCCCGTTCTGATGCGTCCCGATCGATTTTCCCGAGAGGGCAATAGACTCCAGCGCTTTCGCTGGTGGGTTACTGGAGGGAGCACGCTCCGTGGCGAGAGAAAGGCTCTTAAGCAGCGTGCTGGAGAAAAGTGGGAGGCTGAGCAGAGCTGGAGGTTATTGTCAATGAAATCGCCAACAGCCGTGTAATTGAGATGTTACTTTATTTTGACTACCAGATTCGGCATTCCACTACGCCATCTTCAGGTTCCATATGCGTCTCCCAGAAACAAACGACATTGTCATACCGTGGATGTCATGAATTCGAAAACGTATTCCAGGTGCCTTGTTCGAAGACTTGATTCATGACATCTACTGTATGACAGATAGCTCTGAGCACTACGGCACTTAACATCTGAGGTCATCAGTCGTCTAGAACTAAGAACTACTGTAAGGTAGCAGATTTTGCACCTTACATGATGCTAAATCAGTACTAATACACCGAATAATAATTGATAATTGGCCCACCGGTAGGAGAGGTAGAAGAGAATGGACACAGCAAAGGAAGTTGTGTGTGTCATGTCAAACTAACGAGATGGCCGCAGGGGCTGCAACACGGCCGGAACCCCTAAGGAAGGTGTTTATGTCATGGCCGTGGCCGGACCCCTTTGTCGGCTGGCACTTCAGACCACCAAAGACGTTGGGAGAGGCTGGGCCATCACAACAAGAAGTGTAAAATTTGCAGAAGACTGACGCGATTGGCGCAGAGCGCGTAGGATACATATTAAAAGTTAGGCGGCAACAGTAACCGCGGGAGAATTCTGTGTCGTGGTTGGGTACAAACGCGGACGGATACATGGAAGTCCGTGTCGTGATTGGCTACCAACGCGCACGGATCTATGCGGCGAAGAACGGCCAGGTTTGCAAAAACTCTGAAGGGGGACTCTGGGGTCGGCAGTGTACTAGAGCAATCGCGGTGTCTGGCTGCCCTGCTTGGAGAGCGTGGAGAGAAGTAGGTCGGAGAAGTTACCGGCACGGAGTCCAGTGGTTACTCTCCAAGTCTGAATAGTGTAGAGCATACGACTGCACACACGTAGCATTATCTGTTCCTCTGAGGAGAGAAACGGATTTATGCTAACTTGTGGTATTCATATGCAATCTGAAGTGTACCTTTGCTGCCGCGCACTTGAGTCGACCAACTACTCTTGACATTAGTGCCAGTAGCTTGAGTATTGACTCGTGACGGACTCTGCAATTGAACACTTGCGTACATGAGTTTACGGACGCAAACCACGTCCACGCTAGAGATTAAAGCCGAGCTCGCTCACGGAAAAGACGACATCACGACGTTGGCAGGGCCGACCGTCGTCATCATCACGGAGAATTACGGTGGTATTAGCAATCATCAGCCAAAGTAGGGCACTGTAATTCTAAATGAGTTCATATTCCGCTAGCTGTTTGACTGGCGCTCTCTGAGTCTGTGTCCGTTCAGGCAGAATCATTGCATTATTGATTTCGTTGCTAGCAATCACCATATTTCTGTTTAATAATTAGAGTGTAATGATAATTTCGGTGCAAATGATACTGAGGGCATAACCGCGCGTTTAAACAGAGTCAACTTAAGTCAGATAGCAACTCATGGTCGACTAAGACTACCAATAGATATTTTTCAGTATATACACTCCTGGAAATTGAAATAAGAACACCGTGAATTCATTGTCCCAGGAAGGGGAA
Organism: Schistocerca serialis cubense; assembly: GCF_023864345.2. Lineage (NCBI taxonomy): Eukaryota > Metazoa > Arthropoda > Insecta > Orthoptera > Acrididae > Schistocerca > Schistocerca serialis. The sequence goes on from NC_064644.1 coordinate 8,530,939, forward strand.
ACTTTATTGACACATTCCTGGGGTCAGATACATCACATGATCACACTGACAGAACCACAGGCACATAGACACAGGCAACAGAGCATGCACAATGTCGGCACTAATACAGTGTATATCCACCTTTCGCAGCAATGCAGGCTGCTATACTCCCATGGCGACGATCGTAGAGATGCTGGATATAGTCCTGTGGAACGTCTTGCCATGCCATTTCCACCTGGCGCCTCAGTTGGACCAGCGTTCGTGCTGGACGTGCAGACCGCGTGAGACGACGCTTCATCCAGTCCCAAATGTGCTCAATGGGGGACAGATCCGGAGATCTTGCTGGCCAGGGTAGTTGACTTACACCTTCTAGAGCACGTTGGGTGGCACGGGATACATGCGGACGTGCATTGTCCTGTTGGAACAGCAAGTTCCCTTGCCGGTCTAGGAATGGTAGAACGATGGGTTCGATGACGGTTTGGATGTACCGTGCACTATTCAGTGTCCCCTCGACGATCACCAGTGGTGTACGGCCAGTGTAGGAGATCGCTCCCCACACCATGATGCCGGGTGTTGGCCCTGTGTGCCTCGGTCGTATGCAGTCCTGATTGTGGCGCTCACCTGCACGGCGCCAAACACGCATACGACCATCACTGGCACCAAGGCAGAAGCGACTCTCATCGCTGAAGACGACACGTCTCCATTCGTCCCTCCATTCACGCCTGTCGCGACACCACTGGAAGCGGGATGCACGATGTTGGGGCGTGAGCGGAAGACGGCCTAACGGTGCGCGGGACCGTAGCCCAGCTTCATGGAGACGGTTGCGAATGGTCCTCGCCGATACCCCAGGAGCAACAGTGTCCCTAATTTGCTGGGAAGTGGCGGTGCGGTCCCCTACGGCACCGCGTAGGATCCTACGGTCTTGGCGTGCATCCGTGCGTCGCTGCGGTCCGGTCCCAGGTCGACGGGCACGTGCACCTTCCGCCGACCACTGGCGACAACATCGATGCACTGTGGAGACCTCACGCCCCACGTGTTGAGCAATTCGGCGGTACGTCCACCCAGCCTCCCGCAGGCCCACTATACGCCCTCGCTCAAAGTCCGTCAACTGCACATACGGTTCACGTCCACGCTGTCGCGGCATGCTACCAGTGTTAAAGACTGCGATGGAGCTCCGTATGCCACGGCAAACTGGCTGACACTGACGGCGGCGGTGCACAAATGCTGCGCAGCTAGCGCCATTCGACGGCCAACACCGCGGTTCCTGGTGTGTCCGCTGTGCCGTGCGTGTGATCATTGCTTGTACAGCCCTCTCGCAGTGTCCGGAGCAAGTATGGTGGGTCTGACACACCGGTGTCAATGTGTTCTTTTTTCCATTTCCAGGAGTGTAGATAATTTTACAATAAACCCCCCGTAAGTTCCAGTACTCAAACCTAACTAACCTAAGGACATCACACACATCCATGCTCAAGGCAGGATTCGAACCTGCGACCGTAGCAGTCGCGCGGTTCCAGACTGTAGCGCCTAGAACCGCTCGGCCACCCAGCCGGCGCCTACTGCTATTTTTGCTCGTTCTGTGCGTCCTGCATTTTTAAAGAATAATATATTTACTGAATGAGATTTTCACTCTGCAGCGGAGTGTGCGCTGATATGAAACTTCCTGGCAGATTAAAACTTTGTGCCCGACCGAGACTCGAACTCGGGACCTTTGCCTTTCGCGGGCAAGTGCTCTACCAACTGAGCTACCGAAGCACGACTCACGCCCCGTACTCACAGCTTTACTTCTGCCAGTACCTCGTCTCCTACCTTCCAAACTTTACAGAAGCTCTCCTGCGAACCTTGCAGAACTAGCACTCCTGAAAGAAAGGATATTGCGGAGACATGGCTTAGCCACAGCCTGGGGGATGTTTCCAGAATGAGATTTTCACTCTGTGGGAGAGCTTCTGTAAAGTTTGGAAGGTAGGAGACGAGGTACTGGCAGAAGTAAAGCTGTGAGTACGGGGCGTGAGTCGTGCTTCGGTAGCTCAGATGGTAGAGCACTTGCCCGCGAAAGGCAAAGGTCCCGAGTTCGAGTCTCGGTCGGGCACGCAGTTTTAATCTGCCAGGAAGTTTCAATATATTTACTAATTAAACGAGTTGACGTTTTACCAATTTATATCGTTTGAGTACCAAGGAATGAAAGGTTTTACTATAATAAAGTTTCCTTTAATAAGTCTAATATCTTGACTGAATATTCAGCAAATTTCCTCTGAAGGAACCCTGTTTCCTAGCCATCACTTGGTGTAAAACCTTTATAGAGAGGGTATCAGGCACTGTCAGAGATTTTTCGTTGTGGGGAGCAGTGGAGCAGGGTGCAGCTACTTTCGTGACGTGAGCTGAGTAGGTACGTGACACAGTAGTGGCGGCTCCAGGTTGCGAAAGCTGACAACGGCCGGGAGAGCAGTGTGTTGACCCCACGATCTTCCAGGATGACACGGCGGTCGGTGGAACCCACAGACATACATTACAAGACTGGCAAGGATGCATCTTCCGCTGAAATCTGACGATTGGTGAGGTAAGATGGCGGTGTGAGCAAGTTTGAGCATTGTAGTACCAAGATTTTCTGAAACCAAATTACGTTGTAGCCTTTACGGGGTGGTCTAATAAAGTTCTGCAGTTGAGCAGATATCTGTGAACTGGTTGAATCATACAATGTAGAGTCGTGTTATGAGAGGAAAATCAAGTTGCATATACATGCGGTGAAAGCAGATGGTAGTTTTCACAAGGACACCTAAATGGATAAAGACATTTGTTCTCAATGACAAGTAGCACGTTCTGGTTATAGGAGCACTTTCATAAGGAACATACTATTCGAAGAAAAGTCAAAGTTGATCAAAACTGGTTAAAATCATATCATTAAGCTGCGTCTGTTAATACTAAATTAATGAAACCCCCTAAAATGTACATAGACTATTTAATCATCGCCAGTATTTCAAATAACACAAAATGTAATGTAATTATTATGATTAAATACAGCACAAAAGCAAAAATACGTTAGATGTATCTAGTAGTTCTTGTATTGTGACATGTTCCCTTCCTTGTATCTTCCGTCTGCTGTACGAGAAATTACAACAACCAAACACGGCGCATGTAAGAATCATTTTGTCAACTCTGAAGGTAGCGTAGTTATGTCAGTTTATCAAATGGTTCAAATGGCTCTGAGCACCACGGGGCTTAACATCTGTGGTCATCACTCCCCTACAACTTAGAACTACTTAAACCTAACTAACCTAAGGACATCACACACATCCATGCCCGAGGCAGGATTCGAACCTGCGACCGTAGCGGTCGCGCGGTTCAGCACTGAGCGCCTAGAACCGCTCGGCCACCACGGCCGGCTATCAGTTTATCCCAATTTCTTGCGACTGTTTTGTCAGTAAACAAACAGATTTTCACGCGTGCTTTGCGCTTGCCGCCATATTGCTGTACTAAAGTTGTGGCTTCAGTGACGCCTTTGATACTGTGTGTGGTATTGCCAATCTATTAATGTATGGCAACGTATGGCTGTGGCCGGACCCCACCCCCCGCCGGAACCTGTGGCCAGAGTTTACGTTTACGAATACTCATTAAGAAAATGAAATGAGGGATAATGTAGGAGAAAATTATTCTGTGTGGATAAATGATTTTAACAGTGCTGTCCTGTGGCTGCCGTGTTGAAGTTGCTCCCGCTACGCTGGATTGTCTGTGTTCGTGCGTCACTCTGTTTCAACAACTGACTTTACCTTTTGGTGCCTGTGTTTGACATCATTTGAGTGCCACTTTTGTGTGTTTTAAAATTTCCTTTAATTAAGATTTGTTTAAGTCTGCTTATTGAGTGCCACTTTTGTGTGTTTTAAAATTTCCTTTAATTAAGATTTGTTTAAGTCTGCTTATTTGTCAGCTGCGTCTGAGATTGTCATATGTTCTAGGTCGCCACGTGCGCTAGTGACCACTGATTTGTATTGGAAGTTGTTGGTTTCCTGACTGGTGCAGCGACTATAAAAGTTCAAATGTGTGTGAATTCCTAGGGACCGAACTGCTGAGGCCATTGGTCCCTAGACTTACATCTACATCTACATGACTACTCTGCAATTCACATTTAAGTGTTTGGCAGAGGGTTCATCGACCCACAATCGTACTATCTCTCTACCATTCCACTCCCGAACAGCGCGCGGGAAAAACGAACACCTAAACCTTTCTGTTGGAGCTCTGATTTCTCTTATTTTATTTTAATGATCATTCCTACCTATGTAGGTTGGGCTCAACAAGAATTTTCGCATTCGGAAGAGAAAGTTGGTGTCTGAAATTTCGTAAATAGATCTCGCCGCGACGAAAAATGTCTTTGCTTTAATGACTTACATCCCAACTCGCGTATCATATCTGCCACACTCTCTCACCTATTCCGTGATAATACAAAACGAGCTGCCCTTTTTTGCACCCTTTCGATGTCCTCCGTCAATCCCACCTGGTAAGGATCCCACACCGCGCAGCAATATTCTAACAGAGGACGAACGAGTGTAGTGTAAGCTGTCTCTTTAGTGGAGTTGTTGCATCTTCTAAGTGTCCTGCCAATGAAACGCAACCTTTTGCTCGCCTTCCCCACATTATTATCTATGTGGTCTTTCCAACTGAAGTTGTTCGTAATTTTTACACCCAGGTACTTAGTTGAATTGACAGCCTTGAGAATTGTACTATTTATCGAGTAATCGAATTCCAACGGATTTCTTTTGGAACTCATGAGGCTCAACTCACACTTTTCGTTATTTATCGTCAACTGCCACACCATACAGCAATCTTTTCTAAATCGCTTTGCAACTGATACTGGTCTTCGGATGACCTTACTAGACGGTAAATTACAGCATCATCTGCGAATAACCTAAGAGAACTGCTCAGATTGTCACCCAGGTCATTTATGTATATTTACACACAACTTAAACTAACTTATGCTAAGAACAAAACACACACACACACACACACACACACACACACACACACACACACATGCCTGAGGGAGGGCTCGACCCTCCGGCAGGAAGGGCCGCGCAATCCGCGACATGGCGTCTCAAACAGCGCGGCCAGTCCACGCGGCTTAGCGACTATAAAACTGGCTGCAGGTGCGGTAAGCAAACGCTAGCGGGCCAGTCAATCTTGGCTCGTTGGCGCAATTCGGTTCCACTACTCTAATGAGATTTACCTTTTCAGGAATATTACTGTTTCATTAGTCCGGTAGCCCATTTTCATTACCATTTCTCTTTCTTTTCCTTGTTTCTCTATTCTCTTTACTCTCATAGTGGTGTGATTGAATGAATGTGGTTGTGTGTCACGTTGCTAGACGGTGGCGTAGTCTTCTGCAGAAAGTCTGCGATAGTCGTACAGATTCAGCAGCAGTTGCACAGAATAGCCAACTCTCGTAGTGGTCAAGCAGGCAAAGAGGTTTTCGCTACTTGTGAGAAATCCACCTGCGTTAGGTTGGTGGCGGAAATGGCCTCTTGGGGTTTTCCGGTCCACGCGGAGCGTGGAAGAGGCTGGAGAAGCGGGAGGCAGTCTGCCGCCGGTACGGGAAGCGTCCACAGCTGTGCTCCAGTCGAAGAAGGGTGAGTTAGACTGACCGCGTGGCGCGTTGTTACTTGGCGAGGGGAGAGCTGTTAGCCTTTGGTCTCACTTTTCAAATCTGGAAGATTGCTTTGCCTTGTCGCAGCAAGGAATGCAAAACTTTGGCGGATTTTTCTTTTAGCAAATTTCTGTAGCAGACTTGGATCCGCCGGAAGAGCGCCACACAAAGGTGTCGATAAGAAGTGAGCACTCGCTTCTGTATGAATGTCTGTTTGCCTTCAGCTGTGCCTGTATAAGCTTTCACGTTTCTAAATATTTAGAGCCTTGCCTTCTCGTAAATTTTCCTTACTTTCCGTGTCTTTCGTCCGTGGGGAGCCAACCACGTGGTAGAACATTATAGTTGTTGGGCTACCGGCATCACTAACTGTCCGATCGCATGTTTGTTTTAGAAAATGTTAACATGATTGTTTGATGTGATATTGTTGGGATTTGGCACTATACCTAGAAATTGTGCCTCAACAAACCACGTGTTATCAGGAATCGTGTACATGCCTCACATCCTTAGTTTAGGAATAAATGATTTTATGTACAATTTTCTCTTGTGTTCCGAGATTACGTTTTTGCGCCTAAGCCACTCACCTCATAGCTTTCCCATTAGCACATCCAATGCGTTTCCTTATGCACAGGTCCAGTGATTAGTCTCCTCTTGTATTTTATAACAAATGCTTTAGATTAAGTCATATTTTCAGGTGTGTTGCTGGGAGCTGATCTTATGCAGTGTTCATGCATTTTCTATTTTATTTTAAATGTTTGATTGTCGTGAACAGCACACGGGCAATACTATTAATTACATCGTATCCGCTGTGAGCGACCTCACAACATATGCATTTTTGTGAGTTTTTGGTCTGTGATCAAATTAATTTATTTTCCGACTCGACCAAATCTTTGATTAGTTGTATGGTTTGAGTCGGTGGCGACCCTATTCTTCTCACATTGATTTCATAAGCAATAAGTATTTCCATTCCCAATAATAAGGAATATCCCGCAGTAACGTGGTTAGTTACATTGTTTCAAAGATGATTACGATTGTAGTTGCCCTCAGGATTTGGCCGTTACCTTCTAAGCCCGTAAGTTAAAACTACTGAGGGCTGTGTGATTATTACATTAAATTGTTGTATTTTATTGTAAGACTAACCGGTTAATCATTAATAATTCTTTTGTAAAATTCTGTTTGTCACACGTAAGGTGTGGTCGGGGCTTGGGCCACGCTCAGATTGAGCTTTCGTCTCGGTCTGAGCATTTTCGTATGTTCCGCGATTATTATGCACGATTTGTATGTTTACTTGTTTTCTGTCGGCCTCCCGATCTGTTCGTGGCGTTTGCAGGCGCTGCTGCGGGGTCCCACTTGTTACCGGCCGGTCCACCGGGCGCAGCCAGTCCGCCTCGGCTGTGTAGGTGAACGCGCTTCCCTCCTCACCGTAGCCTCTGACACGCTGCGGCCTTCTGGTTAGCTACAGCATCCCTCACAAGCTGAGTTTCTATCTAGTAGCAGTCGGGCGCTAATTTTCCCAGAAGTGCCAGTTATCTTTCCATCTTATTCAGATCTGACTGTCGCACTGCCCCTTCCGTGGTTGTCCTCTCTGAAGTGCTTTTTTAACGTAATAGTTATAATATTGATGTAATGCTCAGTTGTTACATGGTATTTGTTTACAAATGTGGCAGTATAAGTGTGATGTGTTACGACAGCAGAAGGAACCTGTGACCACTGAAGGCAGTGCCACAAGTTCCTCCAAAAATCGTAACACAACACACACACACTTACTAATGTAAATCCACCCGATGATGGAGGTTTAAACCTTCGAAACGCGTCGTGGAAATAAATAAAACGGTGACTGGTAACAGTGAACTTGTTGTTTCATTTAATGTCACCCTTCTTCGACTGGAGCACAGCTGTGGACGCTTCCCGTGCCGGCGGCCGACTGCCTCCCGCTTCTTCTCCAGCCTCTTCCACGCTCCGCGTGGCCCGGAAAACCCAAAGATGCCATTTCCGCCACCAACCTAACGCAGGTGGATTTCTCACAAGTAGCGGAAACCTCTTTGCCGCAGACTTTCTGCAGCAGACTACGCCACCGTCTAGCAGCGTGACACACAACCACTTTCATTCAATCACACCAGTATGAGAGTAAAGAGAATAGAGAAACAAGGAAGGAAAGAGAAATACTAGTGAAAATGGGCTACCGAACTAATGAATGGCGGCTACAGGATCCTTTCAACAGACCGCATGTTCTGTGGATACACAACTGCAGTGGTTTCCTTTTTGCCTTTCGCACCCTGATGCTGTTGATCATTGCTGATTCCTCAGCCTTTTAGGCACAGTTTCCCACCCCAAAGGCTAAAGAGTGCCCTAAATCTGTGTGCGTTCCTCCGCTCTCTTTGACAGGGTCGCTGGCCGCCACTACTGATGAGTTTTATTCAAAATTTAGACACTGATGAGGTTCGAACCCGCGGCCGAGGACGTTTTGATCATTAGTTAAAGGCGCTACTTTTTTTTTTCAAAGGAACCTTCCTGCTGCCCAAAGGGAAGGGTGGGGGCAAAGTGGGCAGGGGTCGCAACCCGAGGACTGGCCACCATGTCCCGTTCCGTCCGCCCAGGAACCAAAGAAAGTGCAGCGAACGTGAAGTAGAGGTACGAAACTCGTCAATGAGACAAGCGTTTTTGTATTATTTATTTATTTTTATATATCATCGAGTGTAGCTGGAAACAGACGTCGCCAGGAGGAGGGAGAGGCAACTTGCCCCACTCGATGGAACTATCGAAGCATAGTTTTTCGCAGAAGAACATTCCAATGACCAAAGAATAACCGGTAGCAAGAGTGGAAAAGGAGTAGTTCACTCCCGATTGCAGTAGCACCCCAACACCGGGGTGGGTTAACAGGACATTACAAAGGAAATTGGATTCCGGACAACTGCACAATGTCGCTCAATAAGGAAGCCCCAAAAATCAAGTATATTTTTCTCGGCGTCTACAAACAAGTAGTGAATTGCGTGTCTACAAATACACTTTACGGAATTCGTCTTCGTTTGTGGGAAGCCTAGCGAGTCCGGAAAGAAGAGCATGTGAGGAGGTATCTGATGAGGTGTCGTACAGGACATAAAGGCCAGCATGCCTCGCACCAAGAGCCTGTCAGCGATCCACACACCAAGCGGTCAAGTCCGTATCCAGAACATCACAGGCGACACACGATGGGGTGTCTCCAAAGTGAATCCCGTGAAGGCGTGAGCGGCATACTTCCTTCCCATTGGCTGTAAGGTATCTTGCAGAGTGGAACTTATAGCAAGACAAAGAGTGCACACCGATCGCCAGTCGTTATGGGGATGCTTCACCTGAAGCACGTTCGGTGACCTGTTCTACATCTGCATCTACATCTACATGGATATTCTCCAAATCACATTTAAGTGCCTGGCAGAGGATTCGTTGAACTACTTTCACAATTCTCTATCATTCCAATCTCGTATAGCGCGCTGAAAGGATGAACACCTATATCTTTCCGCACGAGCTCTGATTTCCCTTATTTTATCGTAGTGATCGTTCCTCCCTATGTAAGTCAGTGTCAACAAAATATTTTCGCATTCGGAGGAGAAAGTTGGTGATTGAAATTTCATGAGAAGATTCCGTCGCAACGAAAAACGCTTTTCTTTTAATGATTTCCAGTCCAAATCCTGTATCATTTCTGTGACGCTTTCTCCCATATTTCGCGATAATACAAAACGTGCTGTCTTTCTGTGAACTTTTTCGCTGTACTCCGTCAGTCCTATCTGGTAAGCACCCCACACAGCACAGCACTATTCTAAAAGGGGACGGACAACCGTAGTGTAGGCAGTCTCCTTAGTAGGTCTGTTACATCTTCTAAGGGTCCTGCCAATAAAACACAGCCTTTCCCGCAACATTTTCGGTGTTCCTTCCAATTTAAGTTGTTCGTAATAGTAATACCTAGGCATTTAGTTGAATTTACAGCTTTTAGATTAAACTGATTTGTCTTGTAACCGAAGTTTTAACGAGTTCCTTTTAGCACTCATGTGGATGACCTCACACTTTTCGTTATTTAGCGTCAGGTGCCACTTTTCGCACCATTCAGATATCTTTTCTAAATTGTTTTGCAGTTTTGTTTTGATCTTCCGATGACTTTATTAGTCGATAGACGATACCGTCATCTGCAAACATCCGAAGACGGCTGCTCAGATTGTCTCCCAAATCGTTTATATAGATAAGGAAATGCAAAGGACCTATAACACTACCTTGGCGAACGCCAGAAATCACTTCTGTTTTCCTCGATGACTTTCCGTCAATTACTACGAGCTGTGACCTGTCTGACAGGAAATCACAAATCCAGTCAAATAACTGAGACGATATTCCATAAGCACGCACATTTCACTACGAGCCGCTTGTGTGGTACAATGTCAAAAGCCTTCCGGAAATTCTGCTGAAGAAAGGCAGAGATCGCCTTCGTGGACATCAAGCGCATTGTTAGTATCACAGTGCGGACATAGCCTCGTTCGAGGAAAAAATGGAGGAAGTAAAAGACGGGCGGCGGGACGTCTGAAGGATGTATGGGGGCTGAGAGAGAGAGAGTGTGGTGGAAGGGCCTCCAGCAACGGGATAGCAAGGCACGTGGGGCAGCGGCGCCACGGCACCGTTTGAGAGCTGACGAAAAGGGCTATCTCTCTGTCAGGCACATGATACAGGCCTAAGCCGCCGCTGCAGCGCGGTAGGGTGAGGGCCTAGTACCATATTTTGAACATCAAGCCGTGGCGAACATAGGAGCCCAAGGCCACTAGCATCTGACATGCCACGGATGGCGGAATGGGGAGCGTTTGTGGCACTTGGGGGATATGTGGCTCCAAGTATACACCAACATATTGTGTCTATTGCAGAAGATCGGGGCCCCTAGACTGAGAACTCTCTTTGAGAGTGATGTTTCAGCTCTCACAAATTCTCTCACCCTGTTCTGTGTAGGCGCTCCAACATCTGCTCCGGCTCTCTCCGACTTACAGAAAGTATTTTGCGAGTAACTATCAGAAAATAACCACTGATGAAAATTCGCCCCTACCGCAAACAATTCTGCAAGTACTAGCAGAGAGTACCGGCTGTATGAGGGGAAAACGAGAAAACTGTTACGTGTATCCCAGCTCGCAGTACTGGGAGCAGTCACACTTCCTCCCGCGTGTCGAGGGCAGCCCGGAAGTGCTGGCAAGAATTAGCTCACGTGTCGCCGCGGGCAGGGAACGGCCCCAGTCCACAGCTCTGGTGGCCGTGCGGTTCCCCGCGGCCGCCCCAGGGGTGCAGCAGCGGCAGGGGTGGCCCGGTAAATAATTTCCCGGGCTGGCGGGAGGCCGCAGGCTCCGCGGAGAAAAAGGGGGAAGAAGGACCGGGTCGGGGGCAGAAGGGAAGGCGGCGATACGCCGGGGATTTGGCGCCAATCTGCCGGCGGCCGGCCGCTGTCAGCACTCGACACGAATTACCTCCCCCCTCCCCCTGCCCCACCCCCGCCCTCTGCCGTCTTCCACCCCTGCGGATGCTCCCAGCAGGCCGCGGGCCGCAAAATACGAGCCGAGTCCAAAAAGCGCAGCACGCCCGTGCGTCTCCGGAGAGACGGAAACACCGCAAAAACACCTCGCAGATCTGTAAGGGGCGCGACACGGGCGCCACAAAAACTCCCCCGCAACACAAATTGAACTTGGTTCTATTCGACAACTCTTGTTACAAATGTAGATGAACTTTTTAATCTCTTTTCCTATTTCCACGAAAGTTCGTTCTCTCGTTTCTCTCTCCCGCTCCCTCCCTCCCTCCCTCTCTCTCTCTCTCTCTCTCCTTCCCTGCCTCTCTCTCTTTGTGTGTGTGTGTGTGTGTGTGTGTGTGTGTGTGTGTCTGTGTGTATGTGTATGTTGTGTGTGTGGGGGGGGGGGGGGAGGGGTGAATTTGACTGTAGCTGCTCACGAATAATATCATTTCGTATCCTACATAATAAGCATAGCCGAAGTTCCATCCCGATTAGAAGAGTATCTCATTTGCAAGGTAAGTCCCTGTGGGCGTTTGTCAGTAGGAAAACCAAACTCATAACGTTCGAGAATAGCATTAGTAGTGTTCCGCTTGAGATGGTCACGTCGATAAAATGTAGCGTTGCGAAGCAGTGCGAGCAATATGACATGGAACGAGCGTGTAGAGACTGTAGTAGGGAAGGCGAATGGTCGACTTCGGTTCATTGGGAGAATTGTGGGAAAGTGTTGTTCATCTGCAAAGCTGAACGCATTAGCACAGTAGTGCCGCCCTATTGCTGAATACCGTTCGAGTGTTTCGGATCCGTACCAGGTCAGATCAAAGGGAGACACCGAAGCAGTCCAGACGTGGGCTGCTAGATTTGTTACCGGTAGGTTCGAATGACACGCAAGTATTACGGAGATGCTACGTGAACTCAAATGGGAATCTTGGAGGGATGGCGACGTTCTTTTCGAGGAACGTTATTGAGAAAAATTAGATAACCGGCATTTGAAGCTGATCACCGAACGATTCTATTGCCGCCAACAGACATTGCGCATAGGGACCACGAAGATAAGATACGAGAAATTAGGGCTCATACGGAGGCATATAGACATTCGTTTTTCCCTCGCTCTGCGAGTGGAACAGGAAAGGAGAAGACTAGAAGTGGCACAGAGTACCCTCCACCACTCATCGTAAGAGGGCTCGCCAAATATGTCTGTAGATGTAGACAGATGATTTTACATGAACTAGGTGACATTATCGTTCGTCACGTTGCAACAGCATTGAGACATCCGGTGCAAAAAAAAAAAAAAAAAAAAAAAAAGGCTCTGAGCACTATGCGACAACTTCTGAGGTCATCAGTCGCCTAGAACTTAGAACTAATTAAACCTAACTAACCTAAGGACATCATACACATCCATGCCCGAGGGAGGATTCCAACCTGCGACCGTAGCGGTCACTCGGCTCCAGACTTTAGCGCCTAGAACAGCACGGCCACTCCGAACATCCGCGGCACGTGGAATTTTTTGAACTTGTGCGGTTGAGTTCTGTGAAGTAAAATTTCGGGGCACTCGTCTTCCGGCGGCCGACAGGTCCCAATAGACACACGGCAGTTGATTTCGGGGAAATGTAAACGTCAGAATTGTGGTAGCGTGACTCATATTTTGTGCTGCTCGCAACTTACCCGCTCTGCCACACAGCTTATGTCCTGTAATTTAAATTTTTGTTTTCTTTTTGTCTCGTTAACTATTAACTATTTACAATTTGTACAGAAACCAGATGACAGTTATAAGAGTCGAGGAGCACGAAAGGGGAGCAGTGGTTGGGAAGGGAGTGAAACAGGGTTGTATCCTATCCCCGACGTTATTCAATCTGTATATTGAGCAAACAGTAAAGGAAGCAAAAGAAAAATTCGGAGTAGGAATTAAAATTCATGGAGAAGAAATATGAGGTTCGCCGATGACACTGTAATTCTGTCAGAGACAGCAAAGGACTTGGAAGAGCAGTTGAATGGATATAAAATGAACATCAACAAAAGCAAAACGAGGATTATGGAATGTAGTCGAATTAAGTCGGGTGATGCTGCGGGAATTAGATTAGGAAATGAGACACTTAAAGTAGTAAATGAGTTTTGCTATTTGGGGTGCAAAATAACTCATGATGGTCGAAGTAGAGAGGATATAAAATGTAGACTGGCAATGGCAAGGAAAGCGTTTCTGAAGAAGAGAAATTTGTTAACATCGAGTATAGATTTAACTCTCAGGAAGTCGTTTCTGAAAGTATTTGTATGGAGTGTAGCCATGTATGGAAGTGAAACATGGACGATAACTAGTGTGGACAAGAAGAGAATAGAAGCTTTCGAAATGTGGTGCCACAGAAGAATGCTGAAGATAAGGTGGGTAGATCACGTAACTAATGAGGAGGTATTGAATAGGATTGGGGAGAAGAGAAGTTTGTGGCACAACTTGATTAGAAGAAGGGATCGCTTGGTAGGACATGTTTTGAGGCATCAAGGGATCACAAATTTAGCATTGGAGGGCAGCGTTGAGGGTAAAAATCGTAGAGGGAGACCAAGAGATGAATACACTAAGCAGATTCAGAAGGATGTAGGTTGCAGTAGGTACTGGGAGATGAAGAAGCTTGCACAGGATAGAGTAGCATGGAGAGCTGCATCAAACCAGTCTCAGGACTGAAGACCACAACAACAACAACATCTATTATTATTATCGAAACGTTTTACTTCCTGTAGCTTCCTGAGTGAAGGATGGAGTATGTCCTTCATGTGCGTTATGATTAAATCTTGCTACAAAAACGTTGCGCTCTGCTATAGGTGAACCGTGCAAGGTCGTTAACCAGAAGTATCAGGAAAAGCCCAAAACAAAGATTCAGATCTACATGATATCGAAAATGTCTCCCATTCCTTAATTTATTATGATAATCGTAAGACTACTACGAGATTTCTAAATTTAAGTCAAGGCTGAGTCTAACAAAATTTTAGTTGCTCTACTGAAGTAAATGTTGACAGAGAGAAAACTTCTCTAAAAAGTCAGTTGACACTGAAGAAATTGACGGTAACACAGTGGGGTACGGAAGGCTGCATGGAGAAAAAGCGAAAAGATTTCCTAGTCTGAGCAGCTAGCATATTCAAAGTTGTTGCTGTTGTGGTCTTCAGTCCAGAGACTGGTTTGATGCAGCTGTCCATGCTACTCTATCCTGTGCAAGCTTCTTCATCTCCCAGTACCTACTGCAACATACATCCTTCTGAACCTGCTTAGTGTATTCATCTCTTGGTCTCCCTCTACGATTTTTACCCTCCACGCTGCCCTCCAATACTAAATTGGTGATCCCTTGATGCCTCAGAACATGTCCTACCAACCGATCCCTTCTTCTAGTCAAGTTGTGCCACAAATTTATCTTTTCTCGAATTCTGTTCAATACCTCCTCATTAGTTATGTGATCTACCCATCTAATCTTCAGCATTCTTCTGTAGCACCACATTTCGAAAGCTTCTATTCTTTCTTGTCTAAACTGTTTATCGTCGACGTTTCACTTCCATACTTGGCTGCATGCTGGGCACTCTGGACCTGCTGCTGGAGTTACGGTCTGGGGCTGCGATTTCGTGCAACAGCGAGAGTACTCTCATGGTTATCGCAAGCACCCTGACCGCAAATTTGTGAGTCAGTCTGGTCGTTCGACCTGTTGTGCTGCCATCCGTGATCAGCATTCGAGGCGTGTTTTCCAACAGGGTAACGGTCGCCCACATAACGCTGTTGTAGCCTGACATGTTGTACAGGGTGTCGACGTGTTGCCTTGGCCTGCTCGACCACCAGACCTGTCTCCTCTCGAGCACGCATGGCACATCATCGTACGACCATTCCAGTACCATCCACAAACAGCATTAACAGTCCCTGTACGGACCAACCAAGCGCAACACGAATGGAACTCCACCCCAGAAACAGACGTCCGGAACTCGTACAACACAATTCGTGCACGTTTGGATGCTTTCATTCATCATTCTCGCGATTATACTGGTTATTAATGTACCAGAATTTCACATTTAAAACCGCTTATCTCGCGTTTGTGTTAAACTGTGGCCTTGCAATTTTAATCACTTGAATATGTTACCTAGACAAATGTGTTCCCGAAATTTCATTACTCTCCATTACTTACTTTTTGATGTTGCAATTTTATTTCGCTCCGTGTATGTTATTTATTGTGCTCTCGTCAAGATATCGATTTGGATTCTTTACTGGTGCGATGTTATGTGCTTTTTGTAAATCTATGAAAATCATGAACTCTCTGTTATATAGGAAATATAGCTTCTGCACGGACCGGCTTGCGTTAAAGCCACCCTCTTCTTCTCCTGTTACACTCTCATCAGCCCGAACATTATGAGCACCGATATAAAACCCATCCAGGCGATAGCAGCGTCACCTGGAGAGGAATGACTGACAGACACGCGTCCGGAGCGTGTAGTATCGGCGAGGGTGCTGTTCGGATGTTAAATGGGGAGGACGCGTGATCTGTCTGAGTTGGACCAAGGGCAGACAGACTGCGATGGCCCGGAGGCTCGGGACGAGCAATTCGGAAACTGCACGACTCGACGGGCGTCCGAGGAGTGCTGTGGTGAGAGTCTTCAACAAACGGCGTAACTAAGGTGAAACCACATCCATACGTCGTGGGATCGGATGGCCACCTCTCATTACAGGTGTCAGACTTCGTAGGCTTAGCAGATTGGTAAAACAGGACAGGCGGCGAACTGTGACAGAACTAACATCAGACTTTAATGAAAGGCAGAGTACAATTGCGTTGAACACACAGTGCACCGAACACTCCTAAGAGGGCCTCTGCAGTCGACGACCCACGCATGTTTGGATGTTGACATCACGAGATCGCCAACTATGACTGAAATGGGCTCGTGACCATCAGCGCTGGACATTGGCGCCACAGTGGCACAGTTTTGCACGGTCTGATGAATACAGATACCTTCATCATGACGCCGATGGGAGGGCGTGACTCCGTCGTCACCCAGGGCAACACCTCCTTCACACCTGCACTGTGGGACGGAGACAATGTCGCGGCGTCTCCATTGCGCTCTGGGGAACATTCGTGTGGGCATCCATGGGTGCAGTGGATCTCGTGCAAGGCACTATGACGGCCACAGAGTGTCGTACACTGGTTGCAGACCACGTACACCCCTTCACGACGATCACGTTTCCCGACTGCAGTGGCATTTTTCAACAAGATAATGCGC
The DNA here is from genome assembly GCF_023864345.2 of Schistocerca serialis cubense. NCBI lineage: Eukaryota > Metazoa > Arthropoda > Insecta > Orthoptera > Acrididae > Schistocerca > Schistocerca serialis. The sequence continues at coordinate 8,547,279 of NC_064644.1, forward strand.
CATATCAAAGGGTCAGGAGTATGATGGAGTGGTTCGAGGAACACAGTGGCGAGCTCCAGTTGATGTGCTGGCCCTCCCAACTCGGCAGATCTGAACCCAATCGAGCACTTCTGACATGTGATTGAATGTGACGCCAGAGCTCGCCACCCTCTGCTCGGAATTTACGGGAATTGAGTGTGGTGCTAAATGGGCCTACTGCCCTACCGAGACCTCACTGCTTGCATGCTACGACGCGTCGCCGCTGTTATCCGTGTCAAATGTGGACATACCGGTTATTAGATAGGTGGTCATAATATACTGCTTGATCTGCGTAATTTCACTCTCCATGCATCTCTTTTTTTTTTTGTATCCTCATTGTTCATACGCGAGATATACGATGCTGGCAGCGCCTTCCATTCCAGTAGTCCCACTGGGGAACAATCCCTGGCAGTAGCAGGAATTGAACCGAGACACTCTGCACAAGAGACGGATGCGCTGACCACTCAGATACGGAATCTACCCGTTCACCTCCATTTGCTCTTTGGAAAACATCGTTATTTTCAGGCAAGCAGCAACACACAAAATGTGTTTTGTTGGAAGGAGTAACCAGGTAAACACGTTTTATGGAAGCACGGGCAGAGAATTTGGAAATTGCGAGGTGTTTGTGACTCTGTGGCAGTGGGCTGAGTGCGCAGCGTCTCGAGGCTGCGAGGAACGGTAATGACGCGGCAGCGGAAACGTCACACCAGGATCAGCAGGGGCCGGGGCGGGGGTGGGTCGCCGCCTCGGTGTCGGCAGCGGCGCGGGGGCGGCCAGGCGCCTATCTCCGGAACAATTCGCAGCCAGCAGAGCGCGCGGGGGCGCAGTCGGAGCGCGCGATTGCCGGGGAGAAAGAACGCGGGGGCGGAGGAGGGGTTGGGGTAGGGGCAGCCGAGGAGGACCCACCGGCAGCGGCAGCGGCGCGCAAGATATGAAATTCAGCAGCGCAGTGCGGCGCCGAGAGAGACAGAGAGCGGCTGAAGTATTGGTTATGGCCCCGGAAGAGCAGCGCAGATAAGGGCGCAATAAAGCTGAAGAGAGAAGAATTAGGGGCGGTGGAGAGGCTTAAGGGGCCTCGGCCAAGTGAGGCGGAGAAAAGGGAGTGGCAATAAAAGGGAGGGAGGGAGGGAGGGCGGCCGCGGCTCCTCCGCCTCCGCCGCCGCCGCCGCCGCCGCCCCCGCCGCCCACGTGCAGACACGTCGCTCCCTAATGGTGGGCGGCACGCGACCCGGCGCCGGCCACCGCGCTGTCTGGCCCGGATTACCCGCTTATACCGGCCCTGCGCACGCGGCGGTCACGCAGCCCTCACAACGACAGGAGGTATAAACCTCCTTCCTTCCCCACACGGTGCCCTTTATCCAGTCACGGCCGCGGCGCGACAGGTACGGTACATCTCCTGTTTCATGGAGAACCAACTATACCGTTATATAGGCTACTATTAATGTTATGCAAGGAGAGCTGGACTACGGAGTGGTGCTGGACAGGAGCTGTAATGATTAGTGAGCAAATAACGCAGCAAACAGAAGATTTACTCAACTTCCGTTTCTCCAAGTGAACGACGACATTACAAATAATGCAGTAAGAAACAGAGTCCATCTATTACAACAGCAACAACGATACAGTCCAAGCCACAGCCAGGTGGCATCTGCGTAGCTTCTGTAATTTTATCTCGAAACTCTCCCATTGGTACCTGTTTGCATACAGAAACAACACTGTGTAGTTACGAGTCCGCCTTGATGCTAAACACGCAGATTACTTATTTATTTATTCCCAAACTAGTTTCAGTGACAAATATCGCAATCTTCAGTGGGTTCTTTGATTCTAAAACATGCAGAAATAACAATATGACAACATGTCACTTAAAAAAAAAAAAAAAAACGCACAAGAATTGGATGTCACCTTATCAGATTATTCTTCGAACTAGCAAACAAGATCACCAGCTCCTCAATACCGTATGACATAATGGAAAGAATAATTAACCACACACAGTCGATAATGCGAAAGAAACGGCAGGAACAGGAACAGAAATGAAATAAACTCGTGAACAAAGCCAGCTCTGAAACTAAGGCGCACACACACAGCACACATTCCATGAACGCTTGATTAATTTTAGTGACATAATATTCACAAAATAAGAACACGAGCCACTTGAGGAAGTCCCAAAATACAATTTCAGCACCGACATAACACGTAAGACCAGAGACAATCTCATTACATCATAGGGCAACATGAAAAATCTAACACACCAGAGTTCAGCCCGGGCCTAACAGGAGAACTAGTGACAGAGGAAATGAAGCACATAATTAGCAAGAACAACCACCTATAAATGAAAATACAAGAGCTTCTGATGAGAAAACCATAAACAGTATACACAAAATCTAAAACAAGGTATGCACTCTTCACCAAGACTGACAGAGGGAACTTGCTAGACGTAATAACGGAGGCAGAATACGTTGAGAAACAGAAAAAATCCTGAAAGAGATTAAAATAACCAAGCTGACTAGTGACCCAACACAAAGGTGCCAAAAAACCTAAAGATTCTCTTAAAAAGCATCACACACATCCTCACACAAAACCAGACAAAAAGAACGAAACAAAAGAATCCTACATCTCCAGTTTTAACAAGCCTTCCAGAGGTCCACAAACATCAGGCCAGTGGTAGACTTACTGGAGAGACACATGCACACATTTCTACAGAAAACATACACATACACAAAGATCAGAAGTCTTAAAAACACAGAAAATTAAGAACATCGGCATCCCCCAAAATCAAAACTGATTTATTTTGACATTACATCCATGTAAACAACTTACCCACAGAAGAAGCTACAAACATTATTGAACTACAGCTAAAAAGGAAGAAATTCCCAGACGTACAAATAAATGAAATCTCATCGATTCTGAGGCTAATCACAGAACAAAGTTACTTCAATTTCAACAACTACTTCTGTTTGCAACAAATGGACTACCCAAGTGGTTCCCCATAAAGTGGAAATTTAGCCAACATTTCCTTGGATACTACAGAGAACACAATATTCGACAATATTGTAAAACAAGAAGTGTACAAAATAATTTACAGGTACCCATATGTGGATGACACAGTCTGTCATACAGATGAAATACAAAACAGGATAGAAGAGCTGCACAGTAACATCAACACTGTACACCCACAAATCCACTTCACTACGGAAATAGAAATAGACAAGAAACTAAATTTCCTGGTTCTTACAGTTACAAGAAACAACAAAAAACATGAATTTTCCATCTACACAAAACCCACATCCACAAGCACTGTTATCCATAGCTCATACAACCACCTAACAGGGCATAAATATGCCAGTTTCACACACATGCACCACAGGATAAACAGAACACCTCTTAAACTAGAAAACTACTCATAGGACTTAAATATAATCAGATTTCTGTTAGAAAACATTGCAAAACAGACACCATACACAAATTCAACTACAAGTTAAAAATGGAACATAACAATAGAGCCACCCATTCGAGAGTGCAAACAAAGAATCTGAAAATCCAGAGGCAGGACACCCAGACAACACAGCAGACAACATCACATCAAGAAATAGAAACAGATGGTACACATCAACATACAGTAATAAAAAGGCACATACGATTGGCAACATATTGAAAAAGCAAGGAATCCCAATAACATTCGGAACAAAAAACACAGTTCAACAAAGGCTAACACCAGACAAAAGAGTCTCACAAAAATTCAGCAATGCTGAAATATACCAACTCACATGTAACTCCTGCCAGGCCCAATACATAGGACCTCCGCGAGGTCAAATATGTGATTACATTCCTTGGTACGGTCTCATGCTCTCCCATGTTCTGCACAAGGTGTATAGGCAGCCTTCCTGATATACCTACTAGGTTACCTCGAGACGTTTACATTCACGTTCCTGGGCATTTACGTTCCACGTTACTAACGCATCGCCGAACTCCTTCACTGGCTGCTGTCGTGCCTAATCGCCAGAGACTACGAACACTGAATTAGTACTCTAGAATAAACAGCACCGGCGTCTTGTGTGCGGTTTTCGTAGAAGTAGGAGTTGGAAAGCGAACATGAGAAACAGTAAGCAAACGCGCCGACAGTTGTGAAGAACGCGGAACTTTACTCGGCAGCGATGCGGGAAAGTGAGAGGCATGCGCGAGAATGTGAAAAGCGTGTGTGGAGTGCGGCGGTCGAGCGCTTTCAGACGGCTGACGGTTCCGAGATGACGGCGCGTTCTCGGAACAGGAGAGAAGCTGCGGGCCGGTGGCCGGTGCTGAGAACTGTTAGCCTGCGGGGAGGGACGACGTTGACTCACGTCTGCTGGGTCACTGCAACCAGTGTGTACGGTAGAGCGCGTTAAAAAGCTTCACACAAGTGCAGATCACACCGAGCAGACGTCACGTTTATACCGTGCAACACCCCAAGTAGGCTTGATGTTGTTGTGCTCTTCAGTCCAAAGACTTATTTGATGCAGCTCACCATGCTACAAGCCTCTTCATCTCCAAGTAACTACTGAAACCTACGTCCTTCTGCTTACTGTATTCATCTCTTGATCTCTTGATCTCCCTCTACGATTTTTAGCCCCAACCTTCCCTCCAATCCTAAACTGGCGATCCACTGAGGCCTCAGAATGTTTCCTACCAATCGATCCCTTCTTCTATCAAGTTGTGTAACAAATTCCTCTTCTCCCCAATTCTATTCAGTACCCCACCATTAGTTACGTGATCTACACACCTAATCTTCAGCATTCTTCTGTAGCACCACAATTCGAAAGCTTCTATTCTCTTCTTGTCTACACTGTTTATCTTCCATACATGGCTACACTCCATACAAATACTTTCAGAAGAGACTTCCTGGCACTTAAATTTCTACTACATATTAACAAATTTGTCCTCTTCAGAAGCGCTTTCCTTACCGTCGGCAGTCTACATTATATATCCTCTCTACTTCAACCATCATCAGTCATTTTGTTAACACACCTTACACTGAATTCCTGAAAGAATTCTGTTTAATTCGGTATGTCATATGACACAGTGATGTGAACATATACGAATTTTATTGATAGGCAAAGTGAATAAACAAAGCGATATTTTGTGAATATAAACCACTAACACACACACTAGTAATTGCAGGCAAGTTATTTCCCAGACACAAGATATGAAATGCAGTTCTGAGGGAAGGAGAATTTTTACGACGGAATGCCTGTCCCGCATTTGGCTGAAACTTTCACAGTGGGACACCTAGCGGACACAATGAGATGCCGGAGCCACTGTGTAGGCCGCTGGCAAAAGCAGCTTTAAGGATGACCTTCCGGAAAGCCTTTCTACAGGGACACGGTGGGAGGTTCCAGATAAACATCCGGAGAAACCCAGCCCAAAAAACTGGTGACTCAGTGTAGTCACCTGTGTTAAAAGTTGCATGTAAGAAAAAGCTGTGTTATGTAGCAGAAATTAAACTCTACCCTACGAAAGAAATGACGCCTGTGATAGGCTACAAAACTCTAGTGGGTGGAGTTACAGTGCTCTGATTGGTCAGAAATAAAATGCGTGGCCACCAGCTTTGATATAGGCAAATTGCAGTCAGAGTAATTCACTTCTTCTCTTGCAGCAAATCGTCGAGTGTTTGAGCGAGGCGACTCGCGCCAAGCTGCGACGATTGCGAGAGTCATTATGTGAACACTTGTTCACAGGCTCGTCTGAACTTGTAAGGAATTTAAGTGCAAAGTCTTGTAGTGCATAGAATCGCACCGAGAACTGGCAGTTAATGACTGGGAGCGATTTGAGGGCAACAGTGTACCAGCTACTCCAGCTAAGTGGAGTTAACCATGCCATTTAACTTGGCTAGGGAATAACTAGGAGTCTCGGCTTCACTGAAGAACTGGTATTTAAGAGTCGAGAGGGATTTAGAATAAATTCTCGGGTTCACAGCTCGTGTAGACAGCCACCACTGTCGCAAGGTAAACACCATGCTCGCGCTACGCCAGCAAGTGATATTCAATTGACACTCAGAACTGCGTTTATCTCCATCTCTCCTATTTTTGGTACATACAACCATCACCTGTAGTTAAACATATTCACGATTGTTGGGCTTAATTGAAGCAGAAATGCGAGATATCTCATCTAATGAAAAGGCGTGATCAGCAACTGTAGAGTTATGAATTGTTTTAACTGTGTACTTCTTTTTGGTTGCTCTTTACTGACCCCTATTCAGTTTTGGACATTTTAATTGTGTAGTTTAGTGTGATTGATATCCCTGGCCCCAATTGCATTTAATTTGTTTATCTTTTTATCGACCCCCCATACATGGTCATCAACCATCTTACCTTTAAAGTACCTGATAATAGTTAGGAATTTCGCTTGTGAACACCCATATCAATATTTTACCATGATGTATATAATTTTGCTAACATTGCTATGTCATGAAGTCATACGTAGAGAAAAATTAGCCTTTAAAACGAAAATCTAAGGTTTTCATTTTTGCTAACGTATAGTTACGCCTGAACCCGTGCACTAATTTCTGTTAGCGATAGCATTTCCTTTACAGGGAGTGTGGTGGAACCGACATTGAGATCATTGTCTGCTTACATCACTGCCGATACTGCTGCACTCTTCTGAACTCTGCATGCATGAGATGGTATATTTCTACCTTGGAGGCCGTAGGTTCAACACCAAGTTCCTAAAACACTCACCAGGCATCCTTGCGCCACTTTGGCAGGAAGATAGATCAGAAGCAGTCTCACATAGATAATGGCGACGCTGCCAGGATGGTAAAATACCATAGTAAGGTGGTCAACCATATGTACTTACTAGGATAAAAAGAATATCCTCTTAAAAATTTTTATAATAAATTTTTACGTTGTATCAACCAATGGTAAATATTAGTGGCTACTCACAAGTAGGGAGACAGAGACGTGCAATTCACTGAAAGATATACGCAGTACCACCATAGTATAGTTGTAATGCCATCATTAGCTTCAAGTTCTTCTTGTAAGCGCACAGTGCGTGCACAGCATTGAGAAGTTGGTTCTGTCCCAACCAGTAAGTGATGGAATTAGGAATAGTCGAGAAAGGGTGAAGGTAATAATTTTATGAAGCGAGTAAGGCCGTATGATCGCATGATTACACGAAGTAGGACGCGTCAGTTAAAATTCCAAAGATTGGAATCAGAGAGATTAGCAATGGCAGATCGAGACCCTGACCGAATTGAGATTGACACCCACCAAGATAACTTACGGGAACTTCAGTACAGAACAACGGACGACACAACGCCGCGAGAAACAGAACAGGGGGTGCAACAGGAAGTAAATACTAAGCAATAAGGCGCCGTAAGCGGCGACCAATTTATTGCAGAGGTGAAAGAAGATGGGGGACCTCTTGAATACGTAGAAACCATAGTACATGTAATAAGATCTCCCTCGCAACCAATTACAGGCAATACAAGTCAGTTGCGGACAGACACGAGAATGTAAACGCAGAACGAAGCGCTTTGGAAGAGGAAGTTGTAGGAGCCGTTAATTTGTCGGAAATTGTCCAGCAATTAACGCGCTCCATAACGATACAAAACAGAGTGATAAAACAACATATATGTGAACAGATTGCGGGAACAGCGAAACAACTGCAGCAACATCTATGTGAGCAAAATGCGGGAACAGCGAAACAACTGCATGAGATCAAACAGCAGTTAAGTAACATTGAAGAAGAGATAAAAGAATCCCTAGATATCGAAAATTTAATAATAGGTCACAGGCAGTTAAGAAGAGATATTGACATGGTCCAAGTAGACATGCATACATTGCGGGATGACACCCTGACCGAAGTAAAAACGTTGCGTGACAATACTCAGGACGAAATTAAAACATTATGTGACGACGTCAAAATACTGCGTGATGATAACAAAGGATTACGTGACGATACCCACGGTGAAATTGCAAAGATAACCCAACAGGTTCATGCAATTACACGCCAAGCAGCGGGCACAGCATGACAAATAGTTGAAGATAGTGTGTTACAAAAAGGCATCACGAAAGCGGTTCTCAAGGGATAAGATACTCGCATCGTGAGAATAGAAGCGAAAATGAAGAATAAGTTCGAAAAACTCAGAGAAGGACTGTTGCCAACTATACAAGCGCACAGTGATCAAGATCATACAAGCTCTGAATCCGTAACAACTTCGGAGTCAATAATGCTACCAGAAAGGCAAGAAGTTTCACAAGGAACGAAAAAAAGATTTCACGCAAATACAACACTAGTCACAGGCGGAGAAGAAATTACGCGATAGCCGACCGCCTGCGATGCCTCAGGCACGCTTCGGAAATTACGAAGAGCAGACGGCACCACGAAGACATCGGGCAGCCCACGCATACTTTCCGGAACAATTCGGACCACGTGACGAAGTGGCAAGAGACACCGAGCCCTTACGTGACAGGGAAATGTAAGGCCGCGAGAACACTGTAGCGTAATGCGTACCACCACTCGCGCTGAGCCGATGGATAAAGTCACTGCGTTCCGTTACAACGATATCATGCAAGAGTAGGCGAAAGTTACAGTGGGAAATATCCAATGGATTTACCACAACCTGAAAGACTGACCCGTGAAATGACCGGAAACAGAAGGGGCGAGGTTTCTCGAATTTCGTATGGTACCATGATGAGCTACGATAACCATCATTTCCTCACTGTAAGGAAGTTTCACCATTTCCGTGAAGGAAACTCACTGCATCCACGAAACTTCGATGATCGATTCAGAGTAGGACTACCAGAACATTGGAGATTAACACAAAAATTAGACGTAATACGTGCCCAAATGTCTGGAACAGTACGAGAAACGATGCAAAACGTAGCAGCTACGTGTCGATCATATGAAGATTTCAGAGATAAGTTTGTCTCACGCTACTGGTCAAGTGAAGAGCGAAATAGAGTGAAGTATGAACTACTACAAAACACATACTTCAAGAATTCCGGAGAGAAGCGCCCTATAAATTTTTTCGAAGCAATAGCAAAGAACAATCAATGTTTGGATGTGTTATACAGCGATGGAGAATTGATTAAATTGTGTTCCATGAAGGTGCCACTAAAATACCAAGTCACTGGTAGGGCGTGGAGGCAATGACGTGGAAGCCTTCAAAGGAACTTTTAGTGAACTAGATTTTACATTCTCGTAAGATGAGGCAAGAAAAAAGCGAAACCAGCGTGAAAAAGTGAATGAAAGACCGCGAAATGCCCCGGAGTCCGCACGGAGGAATGTCAGCTATTACGAAACGCGTGATAGCCTCTCGTCGACAAATGACAGTCGGTTCCAACAGAGAAATGGGTACGGATATGGAAGAAGAAATGGCAGCGGTTATCCACCCAGGAGTGGCAGAGTAACTGCTACAGGGGGTGATAACACGCGGCAACCTCATGACCCTCGACTCTTACAACTGCCATCTGGTTTCTGTACAAATTGTAAATAGCCTTTCGCTCGCTGTATTTTACCCCTTCCACCTTCAGAATTTGAAAGAGAGTATTCCAGTTAACATTGTCAAAAGCTTTCTCTAAGTCTACAAATGCTAGAAACGTAGGTTTGCCTTTTCTTAATCTTTCTTCTAAGATAAGTCGTAAGGTTAGTATTGCCTCACGTGTTCCAACATTTCTACGGAATCCAAACTGATCTTCCCCGAGGTCCGCTTCTACCAGTTTTTCAATTCGTCTGTAAAGAATTCGCGTTAGTATTTTGCAGCTGTGACTTATTAAACTGATAGTTCGGTAATTTTCACATCTGTCAACACCTACTTTCTTTGGGATTGGAATTATTATATTCTTCTTGAAGTCTGAGGGTATTTCGCCTCTCTCATACATCTTGCTCACCAGATGGTAGAGTTTTGTCATGACTGGCTCTCCCAAGGCCATCAGTAGTTCTAATGGAATGTTGTCTACTCCCGGGGACTTGTTTCGACTCAGGTCTTTCAGTGCTCTGTCACACTCTTCACGCAGTATCTTATCTCCCATTTCGTCTTCATCTACGTCCTCTTCCATTTCCATAATATTGTCCTCAAGTACTTCGCCCTTGTATAAACCCTCTATATACTCCTTCCACCTTTCTGCCTTCCCTTCTTTGCTTAGAACTGGGTTGCCATCTGAGCTCTTGATATTCATACAAGTTGATATCAATATTAACAAAAAAATATAGTCTCTACTTAAGAGATACAATTAAATTATTAACAAAGTTAGCCACGTTAAAAATTAAAGTATACAAAGCAATATAATTAAACAGAAAAAGAGCTAGACTAAGTGGCTGACCAATATTTAATGCTTGAAAAAAAGTATAATTTTTGGTGACTCAGACAGTGCCAACATCAGTACAAAAATTATCGCGGAAGGCTGGAAATATATAAGGTGTCAAACAAATAACACACCTTACGTTGAATTCCTGAAACAATTCCAGTTACCTCTATGTGTCACATGACATACTTACGTGAAAATGCACGACTTTTATTGATAGGCAAAGCGAATAAACAAACCAACAAAATGGCTCTGAGCACTATGGGACTTAACATCGGAGGGCATCAGTCCCCTAGAACTTAGAAGTACTTGAACCTAAGTAACCTAAGGACAACACACACATCCATGCCCGAGGCAGGATTCGAACCTGCGACCGTCGCGGTCGCGCGGTTCCAGACTGTAGCGCCTACAACCGCTCGGCCACTTCGGCCGGCAAAACAAACCAACATTTCATGAATATAAACCACTAATAAACACACCAGTAACTGCAGGCAAGTAGTTTCCCAGACCCAAGCTATGAGACGAGTTCTGAGGGGAGGAGAATTTTTATGATGGAATGCCCATCCCGCATTCACAGCGAAACACCTACTGGACACGATGAGACGCCGGACACACTGTGTAGGCGGCCGACAAAAGCAGCCAAGCAGCCGTTGTCCCTGGTTTTAGCGATGACCTTTCGGAGAGGCTTCCTACAGGAACATGGCGGGAGATGCCAGATAAACGTCCGAAGAAACTCAACTCAAAACATTGGTTACTCACTGTAGCCACGTGTGATAACAGTTGCATGAAAGAAAAAGCTCTTTATCTCAGTATTACATGGCAGACGAACTCTGCCCTGCGAAAGAAAAGACACCTGTGATAGGCTACAAAAACTCTGGTGGGTGGAGTCACAACACTCTGATTGCCCAGAAAGAAAATGTGTGGCCACCAGCTTTGAAATAGTGAAATAGCGGACAGAGTAATTCGCTTCTTCTCTTGCAACAAATCGAGTGTTTGAGTAAGGCGACTCGTGCAGCGGTGAGACGATTGCCAGAGTGTTTACGTGAACACTTATTCGCAGGCTTGTATTAACTCGTAAGGAGTTGAACTGCTAGTATGAGGAATCGCAGCGAGCACTGGCAGTTAATGCATGCGAGCGACTTGAGGGCAGTGAATTTGTGCACTATTCCAGCCAAATAACATGTACCATGCCAATTAACTTAGCTAGGAAATAACTAGGAGTCTTGGCTTCACCAAAGACGTAGGAAATGTATCCGACTGGCGTTTAACAGTCGAGAGAGATTTAGAATAGATTCTCAGGTTCACAGCTCATGCCCACAGCCGGCACTGCCACCGCCTATGCACGGTAAACACGCACGCTCGTGCTACACCGGCAAGTGATATTCAGTTGACACTCAGAACTGCGGTTGTCTCTGTCTCATATTTTTTCGTACATACAACCCTGACCTGTAGTTAAACATATTCATGATTGTCAGGCTTAACTGAAGCAGAACACGAGAAATCCGCTCTAATAAAAGGGACTGATCAGCCACTGTAGGATGATTATGGAATTGTTTTAACTGTGTACTTCTTTTTGATTGCTCTTTACTGACTCCCATTCAGTTTTGGGTATTTTCATTGTCCATTTCGCTTCATAGTTGCGAATACCCAATATCAAAATTTTGCAATTTTGTACGAAATTTTGCTAACATTTCTATGTCATTAAGTCTTATTTACAGTGAAAATAAACCTTTATAACGATAATCTGAGATTTTCATTTTTGCTAACATGTAGTTACGCCTGAACCCGTGCACTAATTTCTGTTAGCCGTAACATTACTTTTACAGGGAGTGTAGTGAAACTGACATTGAGATCATTGTCTGATTACATCACTGTCCGTGCTGCTGCACTCTTCTGAACTCTGCATGCATGAGATCGTATCTTCTACCTCGCAAGCCGTAGGTTCAACACGAAATTCCTAAAACACTCACCGAGCATCCTTGCGCAACTGTGGTAGGAAGATAGAACAGAACCAGTCTCACTCATGTTAGAACTTTGACGCCCAAATAGCAAAACGCATCTGCTATTTTAAGCGTCTCATTTCGTAATCTAATTCCCTAAGTATCTTCTGACTTAATTATACTACATTCCATTATCCTCGTTTTGCTTTTGTTGATGTTCATCTTATATCCTCCTTTCAAGACACTGTCCATTCCATTCTACTGTTCTTCCAAGTCCTATGCTGTCTGTGACAGAATTAGAACGTCTTCAGCAAACCTCAAGGTTTTCATTTCTTCTCCCTGCATTTTAATTACTACTCCAAATTTGTCTTTTGTTTCCTTTACTGCTTGCTCAATATACAGACTGATTAACATTGGAGATAGGCTACTACCCTGTCTCACTCCCTTCTCAACTACTGCTTGCATTTCGTGGCCCTCGACTCTTGTATCTGCCGTCTGGTTTTTTTTCTGTACAAATTGTAAATAGCCTTTCGCTGCCGGTATTTGATCTCTGGCACCTTCAGAATTTGAAAGGGAATATTCCATACAACATTGTCAGAAGCTTTCTCTAAGACTACAAATGCTATAAACGTAGATATGCCTTTCCTTAACCTCTCTTCTAAAATAAGTCGTAGAGACAGTATTGCTTAGCGTGTTCCTACATTTTCACGGAATCCAAACTCGTCTTCCCCGAGGTCGACTTCTAACAGTTTTTCCATTCGTCTGTAAAGAATTCATGTTGGTATTTTACAACCATGCTTCTCGAACTCGTAGTTCAATAATGTTCACACCTGTCGGTACCTAGGCTTGATAATAGAGTCAATTCGGCGAGAAAGAAAATCAACAATTTCCTCCAGATACGCCACATCCTAGCTTAAGCCACTCGTTGGAGATTAAAGGAATGTCCGCTACGACCAACACTCACAGCAATTCGCTGTAAGAATTCTAGCATGTCCAGCAGAACACACAATACATATAGGCACCAGAGCGGCTCGGCCCATGCTTTTTTCTCTGCAGGTGGACAACGTGTGTAACGCCGGAAATGCCTATCCTCCTATTTCCATCTATTGTACTATAAATTTTTTTCCTTATTTTGTTACCTGAAGATATGACGTTTCTGTGTCTTTGTATATTGTAATTGTTTTACTATTTGTATATATATATATATATATATATATATATATATATATATATATATATATATATATATATTTATACATTTATGTCGATCTATAATTGGTTTGTTTTGCAAATATTTTTTGTATTTTTACGCTGGGTCTTGCCTAGGGAAAACTGTGCTATCGAACGAATACATCGATAGGTCGTGTGGAGAACCAAAGTGTTTAGGATCTTTGGTAGTGTTAACTCTGTCGCGTGGAGCGCGAGCAGAGGGGGTCTGGCTGGAGGAGGGCAGTGGAGCAGGTGTGTTGTGTGAGGCTCCCGCGAATTGCCGCGCTTTCGGGGTTTGGCAGCATGTAATTGCGCTCGACTTGCTATGGTAGTTTCTGACACGGTGTCGCGGACGGGAAGCATTAGCTGGCGCACATCAAGAGCCCGTTTCGCCTGGTGACCGTGTCGAGAAGAAGGCGCGCCAACATCCAGCTTCTGCAACAGCGACGGCCGACAATGAGTGACTGTCGCCACCTCCTCGATCGACGGCTTCAAACCTTCAATCAAGCAACAAGGAAGACTGGAAGCACGTAAAGTTTTAGAACTGTTTGGCAGACCTTGAAACGTCCCCTTTTAACAATTCTACAGGACTGTGCTTAAACTGACACACAATATTTTGTTAGCGCAACGCAATCTGACTTTCAAAATTCCCTACAAAAGAATGGCCCTGTCTAACATTAAATTATACCTTTCACAAATCACTTACCTCACAAAAATCTTCGCTGCTCAAGCTACTGCAATACAGCGAGCGCCACTACTGCCAGCTAAATAAAAGATTCAAACTATGGAAGACACTAACTACTGATAGGGATAGTTAGCAAATGAAAGATATTAATAGAGAACAAACAATATATTTACCTTGATATCATCATATATAAATATAGCAGTTCATGACAAATTTCAAAACTCCGCCATCTCTCTCCCCACATCCACCACTGCTGGCGGCTCACCTCCAACTGCGCAACGCTACGCGCTGTTCACATCCAGCTGCCTAACACTACAATGGCGAGAATTACAACAATGCAAAGCAGCCACAGACTGCACACAGCACAGCCAGTGATTTTCATATTGAGCGCTACGTAACGTTGCCAATAAGAAAACATAAACAGCCTACTTACATAGAGAAAACATAAACAGCCTACTTACAACCTCAGCTTTTCAAACTTTTAAAATTGTTGCATCACAAAATAACATTAGCTTAGCATGAACCTTTGTTGCTCATTGTCCCAATTGCATTACCAAGCAGGGTCCCTTCCTTTTACGGAATGAACCCGAGTGTCGTTGAAATTCAAACGCCAGCATTAAAGTAATATCATTCCATTTCACTGCTTTAATTTCAAAGTTCAGTTAAGGTATTCATAGCTGGCTACAATATTTAGATTACACAAGCACAAATTAAGAGTGCGAGTTTTGTTATCGTATTTTAGCTTACCTGTGACTGTAGCTCAGCTTGGTACGTACTAAATTTTACTATTGTTAATTGTTCAGAATCATTTAATTCAAGTTCAAAGTTAAATCTCTTATTTCTAAATTGCGTAGATACAAGTAGCTTTTGAAATGATTGTTGAAGTAGCCCAAGACTAACCTTTTTTACTGAATTTCGTAGTGCTTCAGAAACAAAGTTCACTATTAATTTCAGTCACTAAATTAACTTTCAATTTTCTGGTTTTATTAATTCTTTTGCTAAATTAAGTCAGAATGTAGCGAAATTTATTATTTCTGACAAACATTCATTTTTCACACAACACGTGTCAACCTTCAGTTGCCACGCTTTTAGTGCTATTTGTATGTGCATTAATCTTTCATTTTCAGTTATTATAGTAGTTGTCCATAGGACTGGCGACCGTAATTTTCCCCAAATCTCAAATATCTAATTAACACCAATTAATTGTTAACGTAAGGACCGCGCATTTACTTTCTTTATTGATTTTACCCTTTTCTCAAAATTAATTTCCACCAATTTCATTTGCAATTTTCCTTTCATTTAGATGTAACCCTTTCCTCCCTCTTTACCGACAAATTAACTTCGGTGACGATTGCTTTTCCCAAATTTTCATGTGCACGCGGTTTAATTTTTCACTGTCATTAAGGTCGATAAGTGAGGGGAAGGTTACACGCGCTCGAACTCTTACGGGAATCAGCGAATCGCTGAGACTATTGAGAATAATGGCCACGGGCACTACGTCAGCAGTTCGTGGATAAGTTGGAATTTGAGCAGGTCAATGTCCAAATGGCCGGGTGACTGTTCACGAGAAACGGAAAAATCCGGGTACGAGTCTCGCTCCAGCTCAGATTTTCAGTTTTCCCCTCTGCTAATGTAAGACGATGACTTCCCCTTTTTTTGTTTCACTTCTTATGGCATATCTGATATCGATATGGAACTGAATACCTAGACGCACGGAAAAAAGAGTGCGGCTGCTATGTGTAACATTTGAAGTCTCCCAGAGAGTATGCGAGATCAATTCGTAGTCGTTATTTGCCAATAAATGTGTGCAGCTTAAAAACATTATGTCGTATTCACTGTTGAGCCAAAACATTATGACCCCTGTCCACCGTGACGTTGGCTGCTGCCTGGTGTCGTTGCGGGCACGTGACGCGGTATGTAAGTGGAGCAGACATGGACCGGGGATCACACTAGCGAAGATATGGGCTGCAGATAGGGAAATCCACTAAGATAAGTGTCTTTGAATTGTGCAGATTATTATTATGCAGATCCTGTGAACGAGTATCTCGAACACGGCGAAACTGATCGAATGTTCACGTGCTACTGTCGTGAGCATCTATGGAAAGAGGTCAAAGGGCAGTGAAACTATCACTAGGCGCAAAAATAGTTGGGCGTCCACCACTTCTCGCAGACCGTGCGTCTCGGAGCTTGTCGGCTCTGTAAAGTAGGATAGATGGCGATCTCTGGCGTCAACCCTCTTCAACTGTCGGCAGTCTCTGTCACTGAACAGACGAGGTGCTTTCGTGCTGTACGTGTCCCTTCACGTTTCCAGTTAACTATCACAGTGGACCTAGGGATGTTTGGGAGTGTGGAAATCACGCGTACAGACGTATGACACAAGTGATACCCAATCACCTGACCACATTCGAAGTCCGTGAGTTCTTCGGAGCGCCCCATTCTGCTCTCTCACGGTGTATAATGACTACTGATATGGAGTACCTGGCAGTAGGTAGCAGCAAAATGCACGTAACATGGAAAACTATGTTTTTGGGGGTGTCCGGATACTTTTTATCGCATAGTGCATGTGATGCAATTTTAGTGATTACAAAATCGAGTCAAATTTTTGAAGAACTTGGCAGTTGAGCCAAGTTATGAATAGGACGTTGCATCGTTTCTGGTGTGGCTACATGCTCTGACTTGTTTGGGAACGATATTACAGAACCGTCCTCCTGAGGCAAATCGTCTACAGCTGTGGGACTTGGTTTCCTGGATACTCCCACCTGTGTTGGTGTATCGGACAGCTGTATATAGAAATACCGATATAGTGGAATCAATAACGCGTTATCTTTAATCGATATTTGTTCAGCAGGTGCATCGGTAACGTCGATATTTTGTGGCGATAAAGTCGGAAAATTTTATCATTATTAGTATCTAACTGATAACAGAAAACGACTGCACTTTTAGTTTAAATATTGAAACATTTACACAGTAAGGAAGTTAATGCGGCTCTTGTTTTCGTTTAAATATTTAAACATTTACACAATAAGTAAGTTACCTACCGGTTTTTGCTTTTAAGTTCGTAGAGAAAATTTGACTGTTGTCAGTTGTGCATTTTCGTAACCTCTTCTCACTCGGAAGTAAGGTTGGCGGAAATACTGTCAGTGAGGAATTATTTATCTGTTGTTCTCAAAATCTAGTGAAGTGATTTCTGCTCAGACAAGTAGATTAAAAGCCGAATATGCCAAGAAATTAATTTTTTAAAAGTACGTTAGAAAATAAGTTTTGGAACTGATAATGTTTCATCTATACTATCTGTACTCGTATTTTGAGTGACTTCTTCTGTCTTTCTTTCATTTGCTGTAGTATGACGACTTCTACTTTTTCGTAAGATTTCTCCATTTATATATGAAATACTATATAATTAAATATGGTTTTCCTTATTTTTCTATTTTCATAAAACCCACTGTTCACTGTTTTAAATAACACTTTCAATCATAAGGCGAATTTTTGAGTTCTAAATCTATGTATTCGGTACCGATATACTGAACCGTCATTATTTTTCTTTCGATCAGTGGTCACTATTCGAATATAGGGAATATCGACATTTATCTTTTGATGTCCTATCCCTAACTGACGCTACCTGAAAAGACAATAAACAAAAAAGGCTCCCTGTTATATATTTCTCTAGTAGAATAATTTTATCCACAGCTGCAGACCTCAGCCACCGTTATCTGGAATAGAACAGTGTGGTTTTTGCCCAGCCGACGTCGTGACGTAGCTCCGCGTCACGAAGGTCGTTACCAGGCCGCGGACGTGGCCCGGAGCGCCCGTGCGGCACCAGTCAGCTCCACGAGGGCTCTCACACCGCGCTACGGCGCTTAGGGCCGCCACCTGTTCTCCAGCTGGGCTGGCAGCCGCAGCCGCAGGAGCAGGTGCTACCCTCGCAGGCAAACCACTGTGCGCGCAGGTCGCCGGTAACAACGTGGAATAATAGGGGTAATTACTCGTAGAAAGCCGCCGGCAGCCGGGGAGGCGGAGGCGGCGGTAACGGTGCAGCCACTCAGGCGCCGGGCAGATGGCGGCGCGGATAGCGGCAGGAATGCGGCTTCCGTGCAGCGCAGTACAAGCCTCCGCCGTTCCTTTTCTCCGTTTTCGTTTAGAGCGGGCAGGGCCGCCTGGCTGCAGCTACGACGTGACCCGCAGCTTTCAACTCGCCCTCACGCCCGTCGCTTAACGTTCGGGACAAAACGCGACGAGAAATTGCCGTGGGAACGAAACAAAGAGCAAAACCGTATAGGCAGTGTCGGGCGCGTAGCCCGCGGGCGCGCCGGACTATAGGGGCGCGGCGTAAACCACTCCATCAAGCCCGATACTACAGCCGACACTATCATCACCGAGGAAAATTGGCACCTATACCAACATGGCTGTGACGTACAGGGAAGGGGATAGTTCCCATTGTACTAGTTACTAGCGGTTCTTTCCGCACGTGCACCGTGGGAATAGTGACTTCTTAATCTCTTCTGTGCGCTACGTCATTAGTCTTTGTAGTGTATGCCCGCATCTCGTGGTCGTGCGGTAGCGTTCTCGCTTCCCACGCCCGGGTTCCCGGGTTCGATTCCCGGCGCGGTCAGGGATTTTCTCTGCCTCGTGATGGCTGGGTGTTGTGTGCTGTCCTTAGGTTAGTTAGGTTTAAGTCGTTCTAAGTTCTAGGGGACTGATGACCATAGATGTTAAGTCCCATAGTGCTCAGAGCCATTTGAACCATTTTTTTCTTTGTAGTGTAGTCTCTAATTCCTCCAACAATCCGGAATGAGATTTTCACTCTGCAGCGGAGTGTGCACTGATATGAAACTTCCTGGCAGATTAAAACTGTGTGCCGGACCGAGACTCGAACTCGGGACCTTTGTCTTTTGCGGGCAAGTGCTCTACCAACTGAGCTACCCAAGCACGATTCACACCCCCTCCTCACAGCTTTACTTCCGCCAGTACCTCGTCTCCTGCTTTCCAAACTTCACAGAAGCTCTCCCGCGAACCTTGCAAAACTAGCACTCCTGGAAGAAAGGATATTGCGGATACATGGCTTAGGCACAGCCTGCGCGATGTTTCCAGAATGAGATTTTCACTCTGCAGCGGAGTGTGCGCTGATATCTCATTCTGGAATCATCCCCAAGGCTGTGGCTAAGCCATGTCTCCGCAAAATCCTTTCTTCCAGGAGTGCTAGTTCTGCAAGGTTCGCGGGAGAGCTTCTGTGAAGTTGGAGACGAGGTACTGGCAGAAGTAAAGCTGTGAGGACGGGGCGTGAATCGTGCTTGGGTAGCTCAGATGGTAGAGCACTTGCGCGCGAAAGGCAAAGGTCTCGAGTTCGAGTCTCGCTCCGGCACACAGTTTCCTCGAACAATGCAGCTTCTTGGAATTATTTAACTAGACTTTCGGGGACTAATAGCTGGTATCTATCTTCAGACGTATGCCAGAGTCCTTCAGCATCTCTGTGAAGCTCTCCCTTGGGTCAAACAGTCCTATCACTACACATGAGCAGCGGCGAAAAACGTTGGCATTACTTGTTCCTCTTTTTGTTTATTTGGGGCTGCGACGCTTACAGGGAACAGCTTCAGTGCGACGTCGCAAAAGGCCAACGATGTTTACGGCATTCGACGCCCTATATACTGTCTTCCATGCAACCACAACATCGGCTCCTAATAGCAACAGGGGGCGGACAGGAGGTATCCAACAGTGAGCACAGCATGAGGCTATGGGCCGCATTTGTAATGCTAAGACGACGAATAACTTGGTTGTTTGGTTGATTTGGGGGAGGGGACCAAACAGCGAGGTCATCGGTTCCATCGGATTAGCGAACGATGGGGAAGGAAGTCGGCTGTGCCCTGTAAAAGGAACTCTTCCGGTATTTGGCTGAAGTGATGGAGGGAAATCACGGAAAACCTAAATCAGGATGGCCGGACGCGGGTTTGAACCGTCGTCCTTGAGCGATGTGACCAAGCGGTTCGAGGCGCGCCATCCGAAGTGGCCGTGCGGTTAAAGGCGCTGCAGACTGGAACCGCAAGACCGCTACGGTCGCAGGTTCGAATTCTGCCTCGGGCATGGATGTTTGTGATGTCCTTAGGTTAGTTCGGCTTAACTAGTTCTAAGTTCTAGGGGACTAATGACCTCAGCAGTTGAGTCCCATAGTGCTCAGAGCCATTTGAACCATTTGGTTCGAGGCGCGTCAGTCTGGAACCGCGCGACCGCTACAGTCGCAGGTTCGAATCTTGCCTCGAGCATGGATGTGTGTGATGTCCTTAGGTTAGTTAGGTTTAAGTAGTTCTAAGTCTAGGAGACTGATGACCTCAGATGTTAAGTCCTATAGTGCTCAGAGCCATTTTTGAACCGTCGTCCTCCCGAATGCGAGTCCAGTGTGCCACCATGCTCGAGTAACTCAGAACTGTGCTACAGTGCTACAGGTGTTGACACAAAGCAGGGCAATGACAACGAAAAAAAAGCAAGCATTACATTTTATCTACAATAACAGTTGCCTAAATTGACATTTCGTCAGAAAGGAACCTAAGAAATCCCACAGAAGCTGCAGATGAAATATTATCGTTTCTGCAAGATAAGTCAGTGGAATCTGTGGTGTCAAAAAAAAAAAAAAAAAAAAAAAAAAAAAAAAAAAAAAAAAAAAAAAAAAAAAAAAATGGCTCTGAGCACTATGGGACTTAACATCTGAGGTCATTAGTCCTCTAGATTTAGAACTACGTAAACCTAACTAACCTAAGGGCATCACACACATCCACGCCCGAGGCAGGGTTCGGACCTGCGACCGCAGCAGTCGCGTAGTTTCGGACTGAAGCGCCCAGAACGGCTCGGCTACCGCGGCCGGCTCTGTGGTGTCGATTACGGCCGACAGTGAGGACGATGTACATGAGGAGTACAACGATGTCGATAAGGGCGTAACAACTGAAAGAGATACTGAAACAGGTGTCGAGCCATGTAGTTCATCACCCTTGTGGGGCAGGGAGCCACAAATCCCGTAGCCAGTGGAATATAATAAAGAACAATAGCTGTCCAAGGAGTAGGTATTAAACGTAATTACGTACGTTGAAGATCATCCGCAGCGTAGAAAAAACAATTGTGAACATATTTAGAATAAATACACAGAAAAACTATGAATATTCAAGGAAGGGCAAGGCGCGCACGCTACAAAAACTGGTGTCTCCGCGCTTCAGGGGTGATCGACTTACAGGATGTGCGTCATAGTGGCATACTATGTTATGCACGTTAAGCTGTGCGCGACAGAGATGGCATTAAATTCAAAGGAAGCGGCGGATGGCTGCATAGCTTGAAACAGGGCTACAGAAATTGAAGACGTAAGATAACGAAATTTCAAACAAAGCGTCAATTTGGCGATGCACAACAAACTGCGGAATCAGCCCGAAACTTTGCAGATGAGATAAACAAACTTATCGCATCGTTCAGTAAGGAATTTACTTTCAACTCCAGTCAGTCGGGATTACGAGAGGAAATAAATATGAAAGGAACTCCGAAAATTAGAGATACCAAGAGAGTTCTATCAAGATCTACTAACATCAGTGCCTTAGGGCACTCGTGTACAATTATGCCGACTGTTAGTCTGGATGGTACATTGGCTGGAAAGTTATTTCTTGTGTTGCGTGAAGCTGGATGTGCTCTGCCTCCTCCGATTCTTTCTCGTGTGAGTCATCTTGCAAGAGCAGTATGAGATATTTATGTCACAGCAACCAAGAGTGGAAAAATAAGCGTAAGAGAACTATGGTATGAGCACTAGTTGTGGCCAACAACTGGTCAAAATAACTTGCTTTTCCTTGATTCGTGGTCTGTGGATAAAAATCATACTCTATTAGAACAATCCGCCTTGAAAAGTGTGTGACATTGCATTTCGTACCACCTGGAGGCACTGGAGAAATTCAGCCTCTGGGTGGCTGTTTCTTCTGTGCCTATAAAACATGTTATCGCACATCTGCAGCTACGCTTTAAAGGATTACGCTTCTCGATAAGCTCCGAGGCAGTCTGTTTCGCATTAGGCTGCGTGCCATCACATTCCATCAGTTCTCATCGCCCTATTACACTAACATGATCCTACGTGAATTCTTTAAAAGTCGATACCTATGTGAACGTTCTCCACGGTTTCTAACTCCTAAGGAGTTCGCCTTTGATCTTGATGGAAGGAACCTTCGTAATCACTGTTGCGCACCGTTTTTCATCCGGTGTTCATGGCGCAAGGTAACAGTTTGCTTTGAACATTTCTTGAATTTCGACGATGTCCATTTTGCGATGTGTAATGCATAAATCCCTTAGAAGGTTGATCTCTGGACATCCCGGACATTCATTTTCTGTGGCCCTCCTTATGCATATAGTGAGTCATTAGCAGTTGATATTTTTAATGTCATAGTTCTTAACACAATACTTGCAAATGAGTCTTACTAAAGATTGAGTTTGCTGCTTCGCACTCAAGGACTTAGTTGTTAGTAAACACGGTGCAGCGATCTGATGCCGGCACGGTAGCTGAGCGTGTTCGGTCAGAGGGTTAGCTGCCCTCTGTAACAGAAAAGTGAGTGAATGAATCAACAAAGAACCTAAACGAGTGTTATCGGACGTTCGCCCTGAACCTAATTCAACGAACAATATAGAACAAAATGACATTAAAAAAAAGACTGGTTAGCGTCGCTGCATTCATTGTGAATGGACCTGAGTTCAATTCCCGGTACTTCCTCGGATCTTATTTTCCTTTTTTCTTTTCTACCGCGCTGGTAGCCACCATGTCCAGGGCGCCGTGTCACGGTTCGCGCGGCTCCCTGCGTCCTAGGTTCGAGTCCTCCCTCGGGTAGGGATGTGCGTGTTGTCCTTAGCCTAGGTTAGTTTAAGTTGCGTGCAAATCTAGGCACTGATGACCTCAGCAGTTTGGTCCCATAGGTGCTTACCACATATATATATATGCGTACTGTAAGACCTTCGGTTCACACGCCATCAGATTATTTGACTTGTAGCTCTAACGAAGAAGGCGAGTGTCAGCAATATGTCTCGTGGTCTTATCGCGGCGTGTTTATCTTCTGCCGTTAGGTCAGACGGTAGAAATACCACTTGCACGGTTAAGGTAGCAGATTAACGGTGACCAACTTTAAACAGAACTTGATTAATTTTCACACACATTTATTATAATAATAAAAAGCATAGACATTACGTAACTTGATTCTGGATGCTGTTTACAATTGACAATCTGAAGTTCCTTTGGTCTTGGTACGTTAAACTTATTCTCACACAGCTCTGATACTTGACAAAGTGTCTATTCGTTTATCTTCATGGCTATGTACAGGAATATGGTAATCTTATTAGGTGCAGACTGAAACTTGAGTATAGACCTGTACAGACTAATGCATACTGGTACAGACTGGTGCAGACAAATGCAGACTACTCCAGACTGATACAGACTGGCGCAAACAAATGCAGACTGACTGATCGGAGGTCTGTACACTCGTTATAATACCTCGCACGTTCAGGTATCACTGCGCGAGTGTGATCCGCGAGGAGAAAAGGTTCTACGTTAGCAGCAATCTCATTAGCTGCGTTACATATTAATACGTGGATTGGCGGAAGCAGAATTTGGTCCGTCTCTATGGCAGCGCCATCTCGTAGTGCGGAGACGGACGAGCGCTGCGCTTGCGCTGTTGTGCTTAGTGGGGCGCGCTCTAGTGGGAAATTTGTCTACGCGCTGACTACGCGGAATATATATATATATATATATATATATATATATATATATATATATACAGGGTGAGTCACCTAACGTTACCGCTGGATATATTTCGTAAACCACATCAAATACTGACGAACCGATTCCACAGACCGAACGTGAGGAGAGGGGCTAGTGTAATTGTTTAATACAAACCATACAAAAATGCACGGAAGTATGTTTTTTAACACAAACCTACGGTTTTTAAAATGGAACCACGTTAGTTTTGTTAGCACATCTGAACATATAAACAAATACGTAATCAGTGCCGTTTGTTGCATTGTAAAATGTTAATTACATCCGGAGATATTGTAACCAGACAAGGCCATTTCCTGACTCAAGGTATGTGGTGTGGTGCAACACGCCACTGCGGTTACGGCACTACTCAATCTAACGTGCCACTGACACGCAGTGAGCGTCCCCACTGAAGGCGCAAGCCCTCCACTAAAGTCCAGGTGTGTGTAAATGAATTATGCCCAAGGAAACGGAAGAAAGGTTGGTTGGTAGGTAGGTTGATTCGGGGAAGGCGACCAAAAAGGGAGGTCATCGGCCACATTGAATTAGGGAAGAATGTCGGCCGTGCCCTTCCAAAGGAACCATCCCCGAATTTGCCTGAAGTGACTTAGGGAAATCACTGAAGGCCTAAATCAGGATGGCCGGACGCGGGTTTGAACCGTCGTCCTCCCGAATGCCAGTCCAGTGTGCTAACCAGTGCGCCACCTCCCTCGGCCCCGGAAGGAAGGGTTGGTCCTAACACGTGGATGATTTGTGGCTGTAGAGAGTGCAAAAGTCAGCTTCCTCTGGCAGTAGCAACGTCTCTAACTCAGCTTGGCGTCGAGTCGAACTGAGCTTGAATGACAGAAGCGGGTACGTCTCTCCATACTGTTTAACATCTATGCCAGAGTTCATCAACCACAGTGTAAGTAGACTGTTTAGATTTTTATGTTGGTAACGACACCTAGCGCTCTGTATGAGAATCACTGACAGCGCTGTGTGCAGTCTGTGGCTGGTTTGCAGTGTTGGAGTATTTGCTATTGTAGTGTTGGGCAGCTGGATGTGAACAGCGCGTAGCGTTGCGCAGTTGAAGGTGAGTCGCCAGCAGTGGTGGATGTGGAGAGAGAGATGGCGGAGTTTTGAGAGCGGACGGTCTGGACGTGTATCCGCCAGAAAAAGGAAATTTATAAGACTGGATGTCATGAACTGTTATAATGACTTTTGAACACTATTAAGGTAAATACATTGTTTGTACTCCATCAAAATACTTCATTTGCTAACTATGCCTGTCAGTAGATTTATTGACTGCAAATTCAAATGATACTTCTCAGAACAAATACTGGGTCGGACAACACGTTATGAGAGAGTGAGTGCAGGTATCCATATCTGCGCCTGATAATTATGGATCACCGCGAAAGAAGGGACAAGAAATGTTCTAACAGAATAAACCAAATGGATAGCAAGTGGATTGATTCTGAAATGAAACTGGTGATGATCATTTCATTGGAAAGTTAGTGTTAAGAGAATGAGAACCCCAAGGAGCAAAATCATAGCGGAGCGCTCACCTTAAAAGTGACTGATCAATTAATATGAAGCAGTGCACCTGTCATCCTGCAGGATTTTCGTGTGCCGCTTCACTGCGAAACTTACATCAACTGGGTGAGAGGAGCCATGGCGAGGTCGCAAGCGGTGAAGAGCAAGGGCGTCGAGCAGCCCTGTGCTGTCCAGAAAACGGCAGGCTGTCCTCTGAACTGCTGAAGCCGAATCGACTGCTCCTCTCAAGTTCCAGACGACCGCCTCTGCCGAACTCCGAACATCGAGTCCTTGTAGCCTTGTGCTCCCTGCTGCTTCGCCGTGTGAGCCCGCCAGAACTGCAGTTTAAGCCAGTCTGATGCCACGTACCTTATACTCCCAATCAGACAACTTCTATCAGTTTTATTCTCGAAGGTTCAGCGGCACTTTCTGGAAGGCAGCGAGCGCGAGCCTGTGACAACTCTCCGTTCCAAGAAGTTGCCAATGCTGACCGACGGCAAATCACCGCTCCTAAGTCCGCCTGCTTAGCTGGGTGCTCGCCTCCCGTGCAGCGGGCTCGGGTTCGATTCCCGGGCGGGTTGGAGATTTTCTCCGCTCGTGGAGTGTGTATTGTGTTGTCCTCATCATCATTTCATCGTCATCAGCGGCACACAAGTCGCCCAATGTGGCGTCGACTGAAATAAGACTTGCACTCGGCCGCCTCCCGGGCGACAATGCCATATGATCATTTCCATTTTTGCCGCTCCTAAATTGCAAGCATCAACCAACCAAAAGCCATCTCGCCAAAACTTTCTGTAAATTTCCTTTCTCAATGTTGCGATCTTGGCGCCAGCGGCCAAATGTCACGAGACAGAAGACTAGCCACTGGAGGCGTCCTGTGGCTCCTACACAACGGAGAGATGTTATCTTTATGAGGCACACAGACTTGCAAGGGTGGCCGAGTTCCTTTCAGAGACAGCTCGTGTTCGCTGCTGCAGCGAGAGCCTCGCTGAACCCACTGCATACAAGTGCCGTCTTGTGCGAGCATTGCTAATCCGGCCATGGCTCCTGACGCCGCCCTCATCCGCAGAAAATGGGCCGACGGCGTCCTGTGAGGGGTTTGAGGCGGGACGGTGCTCCCCCACCCGGGAAACTGGTGGGCCACGATTCCACACCCTGATAACTGCCAGAGAAATGGACTCATCATGCATTTTAGAATTAATTGAAAAAAAAAATGTGAATCCTCTACGATCATCATGCACTATTGCATATACATTAGACATTACAGAGGATATTCTCCCATCACATCGAGGAATAAAATTTGCTGGGTGAAAAAGGATGAAACACGAGGCTGGCTTCAACCTGATGCATTTCAGTGGCTGTACGGTCGTGCAAGGCCAAGGTGAGTGCTGTTCACGTGTGGCCTTTGAGATCCAGAATCACGTTGAGTACGGCCGTGCCAAGCCCATCCATTCTTTATCCACGTGACACTGGTTGGATCCTGACCAACGTGAACAGCATTATTGTGTAACAATAAACTGCAGTCTCTATCTATAGGCCCCGATCCCGCCACTGTCAAATTCCGACACATGCTGGTAAATGTCTCTCTTATTACACAAGGCATAACACGATCTTCTTAAAAACGAACATCACTGAAATGTGATTTCTGAATGGGAAACTCGCTGCATACTCTTCCATTCTATGCAGTACGTTGTTGGCATTTCTCCTACTCAGGATTGCTTTGAAAATACACCACCTCCGTGGGATGTGACCTTGGTAGCTGGTTGTAACAGATTGATCATACAAGTGAGAGCTGTAATTACAAGTTTAGAACACCAGGCACACTTCACGATAATTCTGTTTCTTTCCTCACCTGGTGTCTTCTGAAGATGGCAGACGTCGGTGCTGCCTACGCTGCAGAAGATCGTGCCCTGCCATTGCTTCACTTATGAAGTGGCGCTGCTAGGTTGTAGGAAAATGAGAGAATGCTTTACAGAAAAGCTATCTAAGGAGAGAATTGTTTTATTATGGGCTGCCACAGCACTGATTCTATGCAAAATGATTACATCAACACACGAATCCAGTGAGGACTAACAATGCTTGCAAATAATGTAACACTTGTTAATACGATCGTCCTTGATTATGCTTAAGTGAAACTTGCCTCTGTCGACGCGTCCCTTCCCAGCGTTCCGCGCCCACGCTGATAACACAGCCGTCAAATACGTGGCGGCGACTGTTCACTTGGTCGCCACCCGACTCTTAACAAACCGATATTTCATGTCGGTGGGGTTACATACGAGACCGCACACTACGGCTGCCGACATTTGACTCCCATCAGCAAAGACACAGGAGTTCCTGCCTCAAACCTTTCAGCCAATCAGGGGCCAGTAGATTTCTGGTTATCAAATAAGGATCTGCTTCTCTCAGCCAGTGGAAGGAGACTATATTCGTTCCAGCTACCTCGTTGCGCCGTAACTCCCCACAATGATACCTCCACCTAGTAAAAGACTCTCCAACAGTACCGCTTGCTATATATTGCACTTGGCTTGATGCAATCTGCCATAAATGTTACAAAATTGTAATCGTTTGCATATTCAATTATGCAGTCTACCTAACGAATTTGACGTTTTCTCCTTGCCATAATTGGAAGGAATAATTTCGGGAAATAAAACAAATGGAAGGTCAAGAAAGAAAGTTGCACATCTATTGGAGGTAACCGATTGTCGAAATTATCGAGAAATTAAGAGGATAGCACAAAATGCAGAGGAGTGGTCGATGATCATAAGTCTCTTTCGATTCCCTTCGATGTCCCGTACACTCGTCTGTACACAGCCTCTCGTATCTCCCCTCGACCGAGACACTTTTATCCACAAGATACGCCAGGAATACTCATTCCAATCAGAGCAAAGTCCCATTTACCCCCTTACATCACATTGTCGCCTTTCCTAAATTATCTTCTATATCCAGAACCCGACTTTGGAATGTTCATCCACCCAAACCTGGCTCTAATTGTTAGCTACAAGACGACTTGATGTTTCCAATTTTATTTCTAACGCACCATTTTTACTTTTACCACAGATCAAGCTTCTTCACCACGAAACCTTCCCCATATCTTGAAGCTTAAATGTGAGATAGTTTAACTACGTTTATCTTTCGTATATCTCATTAATACCGTAACGTGTTGACTAACTTTCCTGACCATTAAATCAACTTCTCTACGGTTCTGTTGTTCTTCTACAATAAAAAGTCAAAAAAACTGCTACACCTGCCTAATACAGTATTATGTAGGTCCCCGCGAGCACGCAGAAGTGCAGCGACACGTGGTGCCATGGACTCAACTAAAGTCTGAAGCTCTGCTGGAGGGAACTGACACCATGGACTCGGCTAAAGTCTGAAGCTCTGCTGGAGGGAACTGACACCGTGGATGCCGCAGGGCTGTCCACAAATCCGTAAGATTTCGAGGGCGAGGGGGTGGAGAGCCTCCTTTCAATCGTCGCGCGAACGTCGAAATGGTGGATATTAAGAAAATCGATCGCGGAATTGAAAAGCTACAGTCGCTTATTAGTGGAAAGGCTTCAGAAACCTATAAGATTTTATCAAGATTATGCGAAAGAACTCGCTCCCCTTCTAGCAGTAATTTATCATAGATCGCTTGATCATCGAAAGTTACCTAACGATTGGAAAAAAGCACAGGTCATTCCCTTTTTAAGAAAGGCCGTAAGACAGATCCACACAATTATAGACTTAAATCGTTGACATCAATGTGTTGTAGAGTAATGGAACATGTTTTATGCTCAAGAATTACGACGTTCTTGGAAAATGAACAGCTCCCCTATAAAAATCAACATGGATTCCGCAAACAGAGATCCCGCGAAACTCAGCTCTTTCTCTGTTCCTCTATGAGATCCACATAGCAGCGGACAACGGCGCTCAGGTTGATGCCGTCTTCCTTGATTTCAGTAAAAGGCATTCGACACCGTCCCGAATTACCGTTTAATGAAAATCGGAGCAGACATGCGACTGGATTCAAGACTTTCTTGCAGACAGAACTCAACACGTCGCTCTTAACGGAACTAAATCGACAGATGTAATGGTAATACCCGGAGTACCACAGGGAAGTGTGATAGGACCGTTGCTGTTCACAATACACATAAATGATATAGTAGAATGGGTCGGATGCTCTTTAAGGCTATTTGCACATGATGCAGTTGTCTATACTAAAGTAGCAAGGCGGAAGATAATAAGAATTTACAGGACGACCTGCAGAGAACTGATGACTGGTGCAGGCTCTGAATGTAAATAAATGTAACATATTGCGCATACATAGGAAAAGAGATCCACTACTGTACAGCTACACTACTGATGACAAACAGCTGGAGACAGCGTCTGCAGTGAAATATCTAGGCTTAACTATCCACAGCAACCTTAAGTGGAATGATCATATAAAACAGATAGAGGGAAATGCAGACACAAGACTCAGATTCATCAGAAGAATCCTAAGGACATGTAACTCATCCACGAAAGAAGAGGCTTAAAAGGCGCTTGTTCGTCCCATTCTTGAGTCTTGTTCATCTATCTGGGATCCCTATCAGGTAGGACAGATACAGGTAGAGACGATCCAACGAAGAGCGGCGCGTTTCGTCACGGTATCGTTTAGCTGGCGAGAGAGCGTTACGGAGATGCTAAACAAACTCCAGTGGCAGACGTTACAAGAGAGGCGTTGTGCATCACGGAGAGATTTACTAACGAAATTTCGGAACAGTACTTTTCAAGAGGAGTCACGCAACATATAACAACATATTACTTCCTCCCCCCTCCCCCCATACGTCTCTCATAGTGACCACGAGGAGAAAATTCGAGTAATTAGAGCCAATACAGAGGCTTACCGACAAACACTCTTCCGACGCACTATTCGCGAGTGGAACGGGGTTGGAGGGATCAGAGAGTGGTACAGAAAGTACCCTCCGCCACACACCATTAGGTGGCTTGCGGAGTATGATGTAGATGTAGATCTCTTCTCAACAGCTCGTTGCAAATCATCCTAGATACGCTCAATAATGTTCATGTCGAGGGAGTTTGGTGGTCAGTGGAAGTGTTTAAACTCAGAGAAGTGATCCTGGAGCCACTATGTACCAACTCTAACGTGTGGGGTGTCGCACTGTCCTGCTGGAACTGCCCAAGTCCGTCGGAATGCACAATGGACATGAGTGGATGCAGTGCGTGTGACCTGTCAGAGTCGTATCTACACGTATCAGGGGTCCCATATCACTCCAGCTGCACACGCCCCGCACCATTACAGAACCTCCACCAGCTTGAACAGTCCCCTGCGACTTGCAAGGTCCATGGATTCATGAGGTTGTTTCCACACCCGTACACGTCCATCCGATCGATACAATTTGAAACGAGACTCGTCTGACCAGGCAAAGTGTTTTCAGTCATCAACAGACCAATGTCTGTGTTGACTGGCCCACTAGAGGCGTAAGGCTTTGTGTCGTGCAGACATCAAGGGTACACGAGTGGGCCTTCGGCTCAGAAAGACCATATCGATGATGTTTCGTTGAATGATTCGCACGCTGACACTTTTTGATGGCCCAGAAATGAGATTCGCAGCAGTGTGCGAAAGGGTTGCAATTCTGTCACACTGAACTATTCTCTTCAGTCGCCGTTGGTCCCGTGCTTGGACGATCTTCTTCCGACCACAGCCAGGTCGCAGATTTGATGTTTTACCCGATTCCTGGTATTCACGGTACACTTGTGAAATGGTCGCACCGGAAAAACCCCACTTCATCGCTACCTCGGAGATGCTGTGTCCGCTCGCTCGTGCGCCGATTATAAGACCACATTCAATCTCACTCAAATCTTGATTACTTGCTTTTGTAGCAGCAGTAACCGATCTAACAGCTACGCCAGACACTTTTTGTCTTATATAGGCGTTGCCGACCGCAGCGCCGTATTGTGTCTGTCTACATATCTCTGTATTTGAATACGCATGCCTTTACTAATTTCTTTGGCGTTTCGCTATATTATTTCTTCTCAGCCTCTGTGGAAAGATCATCAATGATTCCCCTGCTTGTATCAGTGGTAGTTTTGTATAAAACCTGTCCAAAATACGTTTTCGCCATTATTATTCCCTATTACGTATTTATAGTGCTATCATTGCTTAATTAAATTGTAAAGTACGAGGGTTGTCCAGAAAGTAAGTTCCAGCAAGGCCCGAAATGGAAAATGTTTAAATGTGTGTGAACACCTAAGGGACCAAACTGCTGAGATCATCGGTCCCTAGACTTAGGCACTACTTAAATTAACTTGTGCTAAGAACAACACATACATACCCATGCCCGAGGACTCGAACCTCCGGCGGGAGGGCCGCACAATCCGTGATATGGCGCATCAAACCTCGCGGCCACTCCGCGCGGCGCGCGAAATGGAAACCACAGTGAAGATCAGAAATGTTTTATTTGTAGTCGCAAGAGTTAGTTATACCTTCCAGCTAGTTCTCCACATAGTCGCAGCTCGAACTAACATCTGTCACAGACGGCAGCCGGTTGCGATTTCCGCCAACTCTCTACGCTACAGAGCCCGTTTCCTGTGCCAAAATGCTATCTTCATGGCCAGCGGTCCACGTGAGCAGAGATGAAAATCGGAGGGAGCCGCGTCCGGGCTGTATGGCGGACGATCAAACACTTCGCATCGAAAACGCTGCAGGAGCGTCTTTATTGCCCCTGCACTGCGCGGACTAGAATTGTCACGTAAAAGGAAATGCATGACAGCTATGTTGTGTGAGGTTGTAAGCGGGCTGTCGTTTCTTACGGTCTCTATGCAAGTGGATAACGTACCTTACGCGCCAGTGGATAGTGTATCTTACCTGTCGTCTCAAGCCCGGGGTGGTAAACAGGCATTCCACATGGCTATAATTTTTGGCCCTATCTGAAATGCCACCGTGACATTACAAGAATACACAAATTAATATGAAAAGTTTGGGATTTATCCTAAAATGATAACACAACCTCTCCCTTTCTCAATCTACTTTTTTATTTTATCAAAGTCTTCAAGCTTCAAGTCATAAACAACAAGAAGGTTTAATTACTTTCAACTCCCAACAAAGATTTAGACATTGAATATGTGATTATTAAAACTTTATCTCTACATACACTCCTGGAAATTGAAATAAGAACACCGTGAATTCATTGTCCCAGAAAGGGGAAACTTTATTGACACATTCCTGGGGTCAGATACATCACATGATCACACTGACAGAACCACAGGCACATAGACACAGGCAACAGAGCATGCACAATGTGGCACTAGTACAGTGTATATCCACCTTTCGCAGCAATGCAGGCTGCTATTCTCCCATGGAGACGATCGTAGAGATGCTGGATGTAGTCCTGTGGAATGGCTTGCCATGCCATTTCCACCTGGCGCCTCAGTTGGACCAGCGTTCACGCTGGACGTGCAGACCGCGTGAGACGACGCTTCATCCAGTCCCAAACATGCTCAATGGGGGACAGATCCGGAGATCTTGCTGGCCAGGGTAGTTGACTTACACCTTCTAGAGCACGTTGGGTGGCACGGGATACATGCGGACGTGCATTGTCATGTTGGAACAGCAAGTTCCCTTGCCGGTCTAGGAATGGTAGAACGATGGGTTCGATGACGGTTTGGATGTACCGTGCACTATTTAGTGTCCCCTCGACGATCACCAGTGGTGTACGGCCAGTGTAGGAGATCGCTCCCCACACCATGATGCCGGGTGTTGGCCCTGTGTGCCTCGGTCGTATGCAGTCCTGATTGTGGCGCTCACCTGCACGGCGCCAAACACGCATACGACCATCATTGGCACCAAGGCAGAAGCGACTCTCATCGCGGAAGACGACACGTCTCCATTCGTCCCTCCATTCACGCCTGTCGCGACACCACTGGAGGCGGGCTGCACGATGTTGGGGCGTGAGCGGAAGACGGCCTAACGGTGTGCGGGACCGTAGCCCAGCTTCATGGAGACGGTTGCGAATGGTCCTCGCCGATACCCCAGGAGCAACAGTGTCCCTAATTTGCTGGGAAGTGGCGGTGCGGTCCCCTACGGCACTGCGTAGGATCCTACGGTCTTGGCGTGCATCCGTGCGTCGCTGCGGTCCGGTCCCAGGTCGACGGGCACGTGCACCTTCCGCCGACCACTGCCGACAACATCGATGTACTGTGGAGACCTCACGCCCCACGTGTTGAGCAATTCGGCGGTACGTCCACCCGGCCTCCCGCATGCCCACTATACGCCCTCGCTCAAAGTCCGTCAACGGCACATACGGTTCACGTCCACGCTGTCGCGGCATGCTACCAGTGTTAAAGACTGCGATGGAGCTCCGTATGCCACGGCAAACTGGCTGATACTGAAGGCGGCGGTGCACAAATGCTGCGCAGCTAGCGCCATTCGACGGCCAACACCGCGGTTCCTGGTGTGTCCGCTGTGCCGTGCGTGTGATCATTGCTTGTACAGCCCTCTCGCAGTGTTCGGAGCAAGTATGCTGGGTCTGACACACCGGTGTCAATGTGTTCTTTTTTCCATTTCCAGGAGTGTATGAAACAATTTTGACAAATGAAACAGTTAAACCTTTATAAATGATGTTTACATCTATGTTGTCGTAGCTGAGCAATGGGCTAAGTTGGTGGGGAATTAACTTTATCTTTTGAACTAATCAAAACTCTCATGTACTCAATGGAGGGTATATTAGTAATTATCTCTTGAATTTCTATATTTAAAGCGTACGCAGGTTGGAGTGAACAAACTCTCGACTCAACATTTAACCTTGCCCAAAAGCGCGTTGGTACATTACCAATCAGGAACTGTGGCAGCGTTGTCTCCATGCTGGATCTGAAACGCTAATTCCCTACTCTGGCCTAGACTGAATCCAATCTGTCTGAACTTTCCTGCGTTCCGTCGAACGTTAAATTTTCCCTAGTCGAAATTGCTGGCAACTGCACACTTGCTATGGGATGGAGCGACGTGCACAAATCTCAGTCCGCAAAAATTCCCGCAGGAATATGAACTACCGCTTTACGGTTGTCACCACGATACGGGATTCACAAACATAAAGTTTGAGTCTCAACGCCTTCGCTAATTTTACCACACGCATGTGTGTGGCCCGCCGCGAGACGAG
The DNA here is from genome assembly GCF_023864345.2 of Schistocerca serialis cubense. Lineage (NCBI taxonomy): Eukaryota > Metazoa > Arthropoda > Insecta > Orthoptera > Acrididae > Schistocerca > Schistocerca serialis. Next base: position 8,581,799 of record NC_064644.1, read on the forward strand.
AGCTCTCTGCGTGTTAATTCAATTCTCCAAATGCTTTTATATGACGTTACTCTCCCCACCGCGATTCTAGCAAGTCACACAGTATGGCTTCGACCAACTGCTTCCTCGTTGTAGGTGAATTCTTATTTTTCTTGCCCGGGTCGCTGCTAGTAACGTCATTTACTCACGGTCTCGGCTGTGTTTATTCTAAAAGGTATTATATTGTACTCGCCTTATTTTTTTTTGCACTGCAGCTAGGCCTTTTTTTGTTAATGTTAATTGGGGTTTCCCAATTACATTAGCCACGTGTTCTGGTCTGCCTGAACACTGCGTTCACTTTCTGTATCGTTTGTATGAGGCTTATGTAAGGTCCGAAAAATGCGGGCGCCTTATAAGAGGTTACATGAAATCAGGCGAAATGTCTCGGCAGGCACCCATACCTGCCAGTGGACACTAGTCTCTAGGCTTCTTTACAAGTGCAATATGCCCTCAGAATGTGTAATATGACACAATCGACGGGCATACTAGAGACTCAGACACCGCCCAATACATCTGTGCAAAGTTTCATCTGATTTTCACTATGGTTTCCATTTTGCAACCGATCAGAACTGGACGCCCATCATAAAACTTTCGAATATTTTAAAACCTGGCGTGATGTAACAGAGCCTGTAGGCTCTGAAATAATCATGTTTAATGAACAATCTACATTCGATGTAATGTTTGCTTGGTACTTCTTTTTTATTTGGCATTTGAAAACAAGTGCTTACAGCCATGCAATTTGTTTGTATCTGTTACTATTAGTACTTCGAAAAGCTTCAAACACACACACATGCACGCTTGATTATATTAAATTGTTTATTACATCACAATGAAAAGTGGTTTCTGTATCATCACGTAATTCCATTAACTTTAATACACATAACGTAGAATCTGCTCCATCAGGCGTTAAGTCCAATGAATACATATTACTCTGTAACATATCATGACCCTGGAAATCAGGCAAGCTGCTGATTCACAATTTAGGGTCACAAGGTGTTTATTAATCTACTGATGTTCGCTGACATTTTTTTCACAAACGCAAGACGTCATTTATATCTCTACTCTCTGCTATGGGAGGAACCCATCACATCTACTCGGAATAAAAATTTCTTGTAATACCTGTAATTAAATTACAGCCTCTAAATACTTATAAAATGTTCTGTAACATACAGTTATCGACTCCAGTGCTGTCGTGGGGCCTCTGATTGTACGTATCTTGAGTGCTGTCCGCTATCTAGGTCGTGTCTTTGCCATATTTATCAGAACATTTCTTTGAGTTTTTGTGTTACGTCTGACATGGATTCGATGTCTGAATTTCTTTGTCATGCTCTTGCCCTTCACACTCTCCGCTTATTCTGCTAGTCGGTCTGTCTTCGCATTACTTTGAAAGCTTCATCCCTCACATACGTACCACCCTTTCTTCAACTCTCAAAATGCTCCAACTATAAGAGTTGTTATCATTAAGGTTTTAATTGTTTCTCAGCAAGGATAAGGCCATATCACGACAGCACCTTGTAAGGCATAGTTTTTCATACTCTTCTTCTGCGTTTTTGAGTGCCCGTCCAGATTGCTACCGTTCTGCTGTCCCTATTGTCGCTGCCCGTGAGGGTGTTTATTATTATCAAAACGGCGTATTTGTGGCGTCTGACGTCCAGTTAATCGATGGTTCCAATCATAGAAGAAATTGACAGCTCGCTGGTCTCGGGCAAGTCCCCAGCGAATGTCATTTGACATTGTGTCAGATGTATATCTCATTTAAATAACAGAAACGCTGCACCTGTTACATTTTTCCATGTGCAGCTCACTGCAGTTGACAATATTATTTGTATTATCCATGTGCTGTGGAAGTTGCGTAGTCCTAAAATTTGGCGTCTCCGTATGTGTTGTTCTGTATATTTTTACTGCAGTCACCTTTTCATATTCGCACTGCTATTTTATAATGTCCTGTTTATTTTTATTTTCTTTCGCATCACATAGTAAACCTGTTAGAGGTGGTGGTGCAGTAACTGATAACTGGAGGGGATAGCTGGCTGAGGTGTGGGATGTGGATCTCAGTGGGCGGTAAGGTAACTTCTGAGAATCCAGTCCACTACCCTAAAAAAAAAAAAATTCAAGTTCGAAATGCACAATGAATGTTCCACAATTTTTGCTTCTCTTCCATGTCTAACACAATTACAATTACTGGGCACACTTTACGCTCATATGCGAGGAACTTTTTAAGAGACTAAAAAGTTCCCCTCTGAGAATTTTTGTTTTAAACTTTTTTTTATTCTCGGATGGGTCAACTATGTATGGATCACATGCCAATTTCAATTTCTTATTCGTTGTTTGGATCTTTCCTTCCAGTACACCTCCATCTGTTCACTGTTTTTTCTTCCTGCTTTCTTACCACTTCAGACCAGTGTCTTTCACTCCTGGGCACCTTTCAGAGCATTTCAAATGAATTTGCAATTGCGGGTAATGACTGCCGTCAGCTGTAGAATGGAATGACGAGAATGAAAATTTGTGCTCGACCCGGAATCGAACCTGGATTTCCCGATTATGTTGCTCCAAAACCCAAACCATTTCTCATTTCACGTGCTATCTGTAGCCCTTAAATATAGCATTCTGTTGTTAGTGGAACAAGACTGTAGACAATGAAGTTTTGTGTAATAACCGTACGCTATCATTTGCCAAAATCTCATTTCGATATCTCAAACCATTTATGAAGTATGAGGAATGTTGTGGATGTGTCACTCTGGCTTCATCGCTGGAGCGGACGATCGCAAATGAGTGCACTATGTCAGATCAGTTTTCTCGAGACTGGTGACAGATAGAGACCTCCATTCAAGTTAAAGAAAAATTCAGTAAGCTAGCTAAATTTCATATGTAGCAACTTATTAAGTGACATGCACCAAACGCAAAAAAAAACCTATTTTCCATTCCAAACTCGAATTTCGAGCGGTGTATTACTGCCACGTAAAAATCACAATAACTATGACCATTCACAAAATGATAGGCACTTCATAATGAACCTAACATACAATGCTATAAGTAATGCAAATTTTTTTTTTTTTTTTTTTTTTTTTTTTTTTTTTTTTTTTTACCGAATAGTTTCTGTAAAATCATTTGAGGAAAATTGCAGGGCGTGAGCCTCGATTTTGTCATCGCCGACCGTTCGAAAGGTGGAAAACGCTTGTTGGCCTCCCCTCCCGAACAAAAGAACGAAATCGTTCAGCGCTTTGGACGCAGACAGGTCACTGTGCAGTCGGCCACCGTATCCTGTGGGGACTCTGGCAGAGGCCCCGTCCACTGTCTACCACACGACGTCATTCGCAGTCAATGGTTATAGAGTATGCCATAAGTTCGCAATAAGATTTCAATGAAGCGTAATTATTATAGATGTAACAGCAAAAATACATAAATAAGAGGTGATATTTATTTTACTTAGGAGAGAGAATAGAAAGGAAGAAATGTTCCGCAACGTACGATATTTTAGAGAGCCTATGTGCAGAGAGAGAGTGGTCAGTGCTCCTTAGACCGTAGATAATATCCACAAGCGGCGCCCATTTTTTGCCAGAATTCGCGCGGGAAATACTTTCGCCTGTTGACTATCACAAGACATGGATTTGACCCTCACATTACAGCAGGAATTATGTCTTGTTATTTAGTATACGACTACTATACATTTAGCCCTCCCGGCTAGCTGCGCTTGCCTGTGGATGATTTTTAAGGGGGATTTCCATCCACCTCGGCAAATGCGAGCTGGTTCCCCTTATTCCGCCTCAGTTACACTGTGTCGGAGATTGCTGCGCAAACACCGTTTCCATGTACGTGTACACCGTCACTATTTTACCACGCAAACATCTGGGGTTACACTCGTCTGGTGTGAGATGTTCCTGAGGGGGAGGGGGGGAGGTGATGCTCACTGGGGGCTCTGGGTTCGGTGTGGGCCGGCAGTGGGGTGGGTGGACTGCTGTGGCCTGTTGTGGGCTTGTGAACCACTGAGGGTTTCGGTGGGGCGAAGCCTCATCGTCGTTTCTAGCTCCCCGGTTTAATACACAAATACTATACATTTAATGTGGAATAAATGAAAATACACCAGGATCCCCCAGTGTATTAGCCATTTATCACACACTCCAAAGAAAAAATGGGAATCGACCAAGAAAAAAAAAGAGTTTCAATTGTATTACTAGAGACACTCTGAAGCGATTTCAAACTCTTCTGCTTGGATATTCATTGTTGAACTCAAAGGGTTCAAATGGCTCTGAGCACTATGGGACTCAACTGCTGAGGTCATTAGTCCCCTAGAACTTAGATCTACTTAAACCTAACTAACCTAAGGACATCACAAACATCCATGCCCGAGGCAGGATTCGAACCTGCGACCGTAGCGGTCTTGCGGTTCCAGACTGCAGCGCCTTTAACCGCACGGCCACTTCGGCCGGCTTTTGTTGAACTCAATAATCACTAAACGTTATATAGTTTTTTCTGTCTCAATTAACATATTTTAGATGAGATCATTGTGCGTGTAGAAACTGTATCCTATCGCGGAAAAACCCAGAAGGCATACTTCTGTAACGCCGTTTAGGAACGCTAAACACTGAAAGCATGGCAAACAATTCCACAGTAGCTGACTTTCGGTGACGGGTCTTCCATCATTATGGATACTCGCATCACGAGATCAGTAACTACACATAAAATGATTATGATCCAGGATTTATTAATGGAAAATGCAATTCGATAAATGGTTTAAAAAAATGGTTCAAATGGCTCTGAGCACGATGGGACTCAACTTCTGAGGTCATTAGTCCCCTAGATCTTAGAACTAGTTAAACCTAGCTAACCTAAGGACATCACACACATCCACGCCCGAGGCAGGATTCGAACCTGCGACCGCAGCGGTCTCGCGGTTCCAGACTGCAGCGCCTAGAACCGCACGGCCACTTCGGCCGGCTCGATAAATGCACTTCAAATAAAAGTAAGAAAAACGTATTTGGTAACAGTGCAAACCGAGCTGCCGACAGCACTGAATGTTAGTTACTGAGCTACACGAGATATTACGACAGGCAGCCGCAGAAATGGTTTGTTGATAATGGTGCCCAGAAACTTTCGAAATCAATTTTGCTCTTCCAAAGACAAGAAATCTGTATACGTGGTATGCTATACTCTGAAACAGTTTTCCAAATATATTCAGAACAATAACCGAACTCTAGAAAGCACTGCGATCGTGCGGATCGAGAGAGACCTGTAGCAAGAAAATGGCGTCGCAGCTGATCACCCAATCACGTTCGTTTTCACAAAGGCCGCTCTCTCCCTGAACATCGGGTCTCTACGTGACCTTCCATGTGTAGGTGGTTACGATAGCTACACACAGTTCGAAAATGGCTGACAGAACGCCAAGTAATTACCTAGGATATGAAAAATGAATCGATACGTACTGCTATTGTTCGGCGATATTGTGGAATCAGTAATAGCCTGACGCAAGTTGCCATAATATATGATTGTATGCCATTACTAATAACATACGATAAGCTAAAAATATACGTCAAAATACGTGATATATATATAAAAAAAAACGAAGGTGAAATTACGTAAGTGAAAATGTAATCTGTAACGTTATAAGCAGAAGTGCAGGTTACATATTCCTCTAGCACTTTAACAAAATGTGTATGATGTGTACATGCGTATTTGACTTTTTGAAATAATGAGAGGTGGCAATAAGAGAAATAAAAAAGACGTCAACGGTTATATAAAAAAAGGAAGCGATGTATTGCTTCTTGTCGACTGACAGAGCGTATACAGTGTAACATACAGAAGCATTTGTACGAGTGTATAGAGCATGGTATCGCACAAACATCAACAGGTTATGTAGGCAACAAGGCATAGTGGAACTGTTTCATTTTCATTGCTCCGCCTGAAAGGTGAAGCACCATAAAAAAGTCATTAACATTCACAAATCATCACAGGTATTTGTGCCAACGTACAACGCCTCACATCACAAAACGCCAACGCATGTCAGTGCATTAAAGCATGATAGAACTGTTTCAGCTTGGATCAGCGAAATAAACAACAACTACAGAAAAACTCTACAAACGGAATAATGTACATTAAATTTGACGCTAATAACATAAACTTACAAGAAATTTAGTGGAAATGTTGTTTATTTTGAAGTTATATTCTTTCATTCAAATAAAATATGAAGTAGCGTATAACGCTAAAAGCACATAAATTGAATGAAATTAAAGTTGCTGAAGTTGATGGAATTCTATAAAAATAGTGATTTGATTATGTCATACTAAAAGCAAATGAAACGGAAGAACTGCAATGTCGTTAATGAATATTTTCAGAAAAGGTCAAAGAAAACCCTTTCTTTGAAGTCTAGTTGTTCGCTGAGGAGAAGTGCTGGTTCCTTTTTCTAACATATATAGATTTCGAGTTCTTCTAATGTGCTAAGCAACATACCTTTGGGATGTGTGTGAAGAATTTTGAGATTGTCAGTAACTTATCCTTAAGAATGCTTATTTCAGCTAATCTGTTGCCCAAAAACATATTTAGTGCTTGTTGTCCCAGAGATATGCTCATGAAATCTGATTTTTTTGCCAGTTCGGAAACACAACGATTATCACAGGTGTCTTTTATAAACATGAGAGTTTGAGAGTTCGCTATCCTGATTGTGGATGCCTACAATTAATTTATTTTGCAAAAGATTATTCGTAGAGAATGCAGTTATAAGCTATGTGTTTTTAAACAGATTGTTAATTATATCGTAATTATGGCCCAAATATATCATTTTTGTGAACTTGTAGTTATTTTTATTAGTATTTGTAATCTGTGCTCAAAATACGTCAAAGTAGTTGGACTCATAATTATTATCTACAGCAATTTTTTTGATAATGTTTATTTCTTTTTGGATTGCACCAGTTCATAAGGACTGTTTCAAAATTCTAGAGATCATAGTGTGGAAGAATGCTTTTTTGCATCGATACTGGTGACAAGAAGAGGCATTAAGTAAATGTCTGTAGTTATTGGTATTCTGTAATTGAGGAATTGTTGTTTACGATCGTAATTCATTATAGTGCTATCGAGGAATTTTACGTTTTTATTGGACTGAAGTTCAACCACGAACTTCAACTTGGGATGCGTGTTGTTCAGCTTAGTAGTAAGGGAATGATTTCCTCTTGAGAACCTTCATACAACATGAGTGGATCATCTACGTATCTCTTATAGTAGACGACTTTTATAGCTGTATCAGGATTATTTATAAAAAGTTATACTTCTAAAAGATTTAAAAAAAATCTACAGTTGTGTCTGTAAAGAATTGTACATTACAAGGACATCATTCTTTGAAGAAAAAGTAATTAAAGGATAAAACACACTTAAGGAGGAATCCTGAAATTTCGCCAGCGCTCATGATTTTAGGTTTAATAAAACTATCCTATATAATAATAACAGATTCCATAATAGGAATATGGTGATATCTAATGACGCAAATCTTGCATTAATAGGAATCTTCAAAAGTTTGCTTGGCCAACTGGAATGCATTTCTAATACTGAAGTTCAGAATAGTATTCAATCTTTTGTTTAAACTGTAAGATAGACTGTTTCTATTATTTACAATTGGACAAATAGATAAATTAGGCTTATTAAGCTTAATTTGGGATCCTAACTTTCGTAACCGACGGTTCATCATTTTAAGAGCAACTTTTTCTTTAGGTACCAAAAGAGAATTGCCATGAATAAGTGGCTGCATAAAATTTGGGAGTTGGGACTTTCTTGACTTCTGTGATGAAGTTTTCCCTGAAAAATTTTAAAGTTTTGGGAACATAGCCCTGTTCTTCTCATACAATAGGAGTGTTTCCCTTACCTGATTTTATGACTATATCGCCTCTATTTTTTAATTTATCAGTAATCTTTTGGCCGCTTTTGCATCATAATACATTTTATGTTTGTTCCTATTTTTCTCTCTTAAAGTCACGCCCTCAGTTTTGAGAACTACTTGACAGGTCTCAGGCTTATTGCATCTGGAAAACTTAGTTGCAGCTCTAATGTCTGCTTTTAAACGTTTAATATTTGAATGGTCAACTGGAGGAACCAAACTGTATTTAAGGCCTTTCCCTAGCAATGTTTGCTTGTTGCTAGTCAGGTAGGATACTCTAGCATAGAATGGATGTATATCGTCAATGGTCCCGAGTTCGAGTCTCGGTCGGGCGCACAGTTTTAATCTGCCAGGAAGTTTCATTTATGCGTCTATCTTTTTCTGATGTTTGTCGGTAATAGTCTCCTTATAGAGTTAATTCTTTCTTTTGTCAAGAACAATAAATTGTCAAGCATCAGGGGAGAATGTTGTTTCCCTTGTAACAGCTGTAAATCATACATTTAATTACTGAGATTCGCATTTTCTTTGTGAGAATTCCTAATTTCGACTTTAACCCACCATATTCCGTCTTTCATTTCACAAAGTCACCAACATTCGAATCGAGGTTAAAATTTATTTTTAATTTATTTCGGAATAAGTTTCTTCAGTAAACATAACCTACTGGAGTTTGTTTTTGTGTTCAATTTCATAATTTTTGTCCTGATTAATTTCCATGAGCCTGACAAGGAAAAGTATTAATCTCTTTTCGCAGATTATTACTGGGAAACAGCTATCAAAATTAAAAAAAGAAACTTCAATAGATAATGTTTACTGTTTATTTTAGCTTGCGTCAGGCTATTACATATTCCATAACAGCGCCGATCGGTAACAGTATGTGTCAGTTCAGGTGTCGTCCCCTGGGTAACCACTTCCGTCCTGTAGGCCATGTTTTGGAAAATCCTACAGAGGGCAGACCTCGTTGAAATATTGCATGTTGCGGATTATTTCTTCTTTTCGATTCTCTATCGTAAATAAAATAAATATCCAGAATGTGATTTCTACCCTGCAGTGGAGTGTGTGCAGGTATGAAACTTCCTGGCAGATTTAAACTGTGTGCCGGACCGAGATTCGAACACGGGACTTTTTCTTTTCGCAGGTAAGTGCTCTGCCATCTGAGCTACCCAAACACGACTCAGGCCTCGTCCTCACAGATTTACTTCTGCCATTACCTCGTTTCCTACCTTCCAAACTTCACAGAAACTCCCCTTGTTTTAAAATAAATATCATCATATATATACGTTGTTTTTTTTTTTTTGCTATTACACCTATAATTATTACACTTCATTGCAATATTATAATGAAAGTATGTCATACTCTGTAATCATTGGCTATAAATGACGTTATGCGCGAGTCAGTGGGAAGAGCCTCCCCTACTTAACTCCAAGCCTCCATGTGTCAGTTAGCCACCAGTGTTTATCGTCGCTTCGCACTGCCTCTGCAGCTGTCATGGGTAGATATGAAAGAGTATCTTAAATTAGTTGCATCACTTAAATTGGTTTATACCTAAGTCTTGTCCTCTGGACCTTTACATCAGTCTTTTCTCAGAGCTTTAATAACCTGAAGATGATAGTAGCACGATAGAAACTGTCACCTAGTTACTCTTTCAGTTGTTTCCTCAGCTTATATATATATATATATATATATATATATTTCTTCGAAAATCCAATTTCTTGTTGACTTCCTACCATACAAACATTTGATGATCTGGTAACAGCAGTCCTTAAAGTAAAAGAAGTAAGTAAATGTCATTACATGGCCACCCAAGTGTTACTCTTCTTGGTACTTTGGATCTGTGTATGGGATTCTCCCAAAAGACGAGAAAAAGGGATTGCTGGCGGAACTTAGAACCACCTTAGGAATATAAGTACCGATACTAATAATTGACCGCATCTATCCTAATGAATGTTGATATTGTGGTGTTTGTTTGTGCACTAAGGTGCACACCGACCAGTTAAGAATCAAATGGAACTTGCATGTTAACCATTAAAAAAGCAAATATATCATGAAAATTAAGGACAATAACTTTCAGTGTTGAAATATGATGGGAAAATGTGTGAGAACCCCTTTTGTACCGAATTTTATCATAGATCATTCACGCTTCTGGTGGCTAGGAAGTTTACGAGTATTTTTTTCTGTATCACATCCTTCATTCCCAACTCGTGAGAGCAGGGCGGGCAACTGCAGAACTTGGTTCTTTTAAGCCAAATGTTCCAGCAGTCTGCGAATGCTGCAGAGGGAATACAAATTAGGAATATTTAGGAGAGGTCTTCGAGTTACGGAATTCGCCTTACAAGTCGTCTGCAGTTAAAGTCAGTATTGTGAGGATGGTCGTTCCAAAGAGGAGTTGCTGCCACGGGAGGTGATGTAGGAAAGGCAGCTGTGTGATATAGTGGGGTGGAAAGCGGGTGGGCTTTGGTTATCATCCGCAGCACACTTGCAGTGCGGTGGTACGTCCCGTTTTGTTGCCCTTCAGTCCCTCCTAGACTTACATTCCAGCGAGATACCATAGTACCCGCCCGCACATGGGGAGGGCTTCTACCTCTTGTATTTCTTCTTGCCAAATCCTGCCCTGGCCAGCAAGCTTACCGGATCTCTCCCCAATTGTGGGCTTTTGGAGCGTCACGAGCAGAGCCCTCCAGCCAGTTCGGGATTTTGACCATCTAACTAGCCAGTTGGACAGAATGTGGCACAATATCCCCCAGCAGGACAGCCAACAACTCTCTCAATCAATTTCAAGCCGAATAAGTGCTTGCATAAGGGCCAGAGGTGGACGAACGCGTTACTGACTTGCTCAATTTGCGAAGCTCTTTCTCTTGCATAAGTCATCGATTTTTTTCTGAAACTATAATCATTTGTTTGCACATGTACATCTACCGACTTCCGTCCCATTTGGATAATTCCTTCGTGAGCGTCTATTTCTTTAAATTGTGTTTGTTATTTCTGGATTTCACTTTCAGCTCTCTTTATGGCGCTGTTGTGTGTAAGTCAAGGTGCGATCAAGTACAACAGCTACGTATTTTGGACGTGGTGTAACATCCAATCGTACTCCTTGCCATGAGACGCTGAGTTTATGATCTGCCTGTCTGTGTCTAAGCTACGAAGCACCCAGCTGAGATTTAACTGGGTTTGAGCGAAGCTGACTGTTCACCGCAGCACTGCGTTCACGTAAGTGAAACAGATGTCATCCGTAACAGAAAAATAAATACCTAGCCAAACGAACAAGATACGGCCGACGGCCGACGAGGATCCAGGTGAAGAATATCGCAGGGAGTCACGCAGTGAGTGTGTTCTTTAATTGTCCTGCCCGGACAGGAAGGCGTGGAGGCGGAAGTAGCGCAGCGGGCGGAGCTCTGCAAGGTGGATCTGGTGACGTCGGCGGCCGGCCACCTGCTGCCGCCCGTTTAATAAGGCGGTGCCTACGCCCGCAGAGCAATTTTCTGCCTAATTTGCGTGCGTCCGCACGCCCCAGACACAGAAATTGTGGTTTGCCCGGCGGGACCCAACTTGAATACGCTTCCGTGTCCTTTCAGTGACTTCCGCTACACGGACGTAAAGGCCGGCGACTGCGTATCGCACGTGCGTCATCTGGCCGACAAAAGCCGCGGTGGGAAGTGTCAGAGCGGGCGCTGCGCCCGCGGCAGCACGTGGCTGCACGACAAGCGGGCGGAAGCGGCCGAGTCCTTTGCGTCGTGCTCGATTCCTCTCAAGGCAAAGCGAGTCGAATTGATCTCCTCTCACAATCCCTTAAGTCCTTTCGACATACGTCTTCTCTCTCAGTGTGGACTTACTGCACAACGGCGTACTACTCCCACTGAGGCGACAGGACTACAGTGTTGCAATGTAGGGCTGTTGATATCGATATTTCTGTATACCGACATTTCCTCCAAAAAGTATCGATCTATATCGGTAACATTCCTCTCACCGCTATATCGATAAACCAATATCGAAATGGTAGTATCGAGTGCCAGTATTTTTCTTCAATATTACCTTTTTTCGCAGTTTTCTATAATAAATGAAATTGTTCTTTCCAAACTGTAGTAGAATATAATTTTTCTTTCGCTGTGTAAAGAGTCTTAACAGTTTTTGAGCTTTCTCCGCCTTCCACCTTTGTCTTTGACTGTGTGGAGGAAGGACAGGTGGCACAAAGAAGTACTCAGATTGCGCTGGGGGTTGGGGAGGGTGTGTCAATAGAATAACAAGATTTCCGATGTGAAGAAATAGCAGACCAGTTGTGTCAAAAACAACTGCTGCAAAATGATGGACAAAAATCTAAGTAATAAGATTGGTCTTTGCGGTGGACGGAGACGTGCGAGTGAAAATGCTGACGTCATCGGCGCTTTACGGTACCAACAGATAATGCAACGTTTAACTTCACCACGCAATTTTGACACTGCAACTGTTAGGTCGCTGGCGATTACAGGAATGAAACACGCTGAAGTCGAGACGAAGTTTTCCGAACATGTCTTATATGTGACGTAACCCAACGACGGATCCTTTTATTGTCTCACTCACTTCATTAGCCAAGTAGTTATCGCCAAGCTTGAACGTGCATCATTTTCCTTTCAGTTCCTACTATAACGGGAATAAGCAGGCTGCTAGCTTTTTGATATACCCAATACCTAATAATAAATCACTACTTAAATATATAGCTCTAGAACCGGCAGTATATTTAAATGTCTAGCCGATATTTTTGTAGTCCGGTACGTCAATATTTTTTCCATCGATACGTCGATACGTTTTCTCAATATGTAACCTCCCCCTCACTTATCGACCTTAATGACAGTGAAAACTTAAACCGCGTGCACCTAATGGAAATTTGGGAAAAGCAATCGTCACTCAAGTTAATTTGTCGGTAAAGAGGGAGGAAAGGGTTACATCTAAATGAAAGGAAAAATGCAAATGAATTTTGAGAAAAGGGTAAAATTAATAAAGAAAGTAAATGTGCGGTCATTACGTTAACAATTAATTGGCGTTAATTACATATTTGAGGTTTGGGGAAAATTACGGTCCTATGGACAACTACTATTGTGGTGTCACCGCCAGACACCACACTTGCTAGGTGGTAGCCTTTAAATCGGCCGCGGTCCGTTAGTATACGTCGGACCCGCGTGTCGCCACCGTCAGTGATTGCAGACCGAGCGCCGCCACACGGCAGGTCTAGACAGACGTCCTAGCACTCGCCCCAGTTGTACAGCCGACTTTGCTAGCGATGGTTCACTGACAAATTACGCTCTCATTTGCCGAGACGATAGTTAGCATAGCCTTCAGCTACGTCAATTGCTACGACCCAGCAAGGCGCCATTATCATTTGCTATTTATCTTGTGATGCATGTACCGTCAGACCGATGTTCACCAATTATGGATTAAAGTTAAGTATTCCCGCAGCTACGTACTTTATTTGTTAGTCTCAATTACTTTAGCTGTTCCAGACCTCACGCCAGCCTGCGTGAGCTTAAACGCGTGCCTTTCGGCTTCCTCCTAGTGGCTTGGCTGTCTTGCCAAGTCACAACAACTATAATAACTGAAAATGAAAGATTAATGCACATATAATTAGCACTAAAAGCGTGGCAACTGAAGGTTGACACGTGTTGTGCGATAACCGAATGTTTCTCAGAAGTACTAAATTTCGCTACCCTCTGACTTAATTTAGCAAAAGAATTAATAAAACAGGAAAATTGAAGATTAATTTAGTGACTGAAATGAATAGTGAACTTTGTTTCTGAAGCACTACGAAATTCCATAAAATAAGGTTAGTCTTGGGCTACCTCAACAATCATTTCAAAAGCTACTTGAATCTACGCAATTTAGCTATAAGAGACTTAACTTTGAACTTGAATTAAATGATTCTGAACAATTAACAATAGTAAAATTTAGTACATACTAAGCTGAGCTGCAGTCACAGGTAAGCTAAAATATGGTAACAAAACTCGCATTCTTAATTTCTGCTTGTGTAATCTAAATATTGTAGCCAGCCATGAATGCTTTAACTGAACTTTGAAATTAAAGCAGTGAAATCGAATGATATTACTTTAATGCTGGCGTTTGAATTTCAACGACACTCGGGTTCATTCCGGAAAAGGAAGGGACCCTGCTTGGTAATGCAATTGGGACAATGAGCAACAAAGGTTCACGCTACGTTGCTGTAATTTTGAAACAGTTTGAAAAGCTGAGGTCTGCCATACAGTTCTAAAACTTTACGTGTTTTTAGTCTTCCTTGTTGGTTGATTGAAAGTTTGCAGTCGTCGATCGAGGAGGCGGCGACAGTCACTCATTGTTGGCCGCCGCTGTTGCAGAAGCTGGATGTTGGCGCGCCTTCTTCTCGACACGGTCACCACACGAAACGGGCTGTTGATATGCGCCAGCTAATGCTTCCCGTCCGCGACACCATGTCAGAAACTATCATGGCAAATCGAGCGCAGTTACATGCTGCCAAACCCCGAAAGCGCGGCAACTCGCGGGAGCGTCACACAACACACCTGCTCCACTGTCCTACTCCAGCCGGACTCTGTCTGCTCTCCCTGCGCTCCACGCGGCAGAGTTAACACTACCAAAGATCCTAAACACTTTGGTTCTCCACAAGACCTATCGATGTATTCGTTCGATAGCATAGTCTTCCCTAGGCAAGACCCAGCGTAGAAATGCAAATAGTATTTACAAAAGAAACCAATTATACATCGACATAAATGCACACACACACATATATATATATATATATATATATATATATATATATATATATATATATATATATACAAATAGTAAAACAATTACAATATATAAAGACATAGAAATGCCATATCTTCAGGTAACAAAATAAGAAAAAATCTATAGTACAATAGATGGAAATAGAAGGATATGCATTTCCGGCGTTACAAATATATCGAGCGCCGTTACGATACATTTTAAAAATCGATATATCGGATTCCTGATATTTTTCAAAATATCAGCAGTCAAATTGCAAGAGTACCTGCTGCCCAATATTCCGATGTGCTCATGAAACAAGCATTCTGTTTTGCAACGGCCTCATCCATGCATAGCCACTGGATCCGCAGAGTTGACAAGTATCGCACACAATACTAAAACAGCAGAGAATCGATTATCCGAAACAACTGGGTGACAGGGAGGCATCTGATAAATGATTTTTCTGATGGTCGAGCTTTTACGAAAACATTTTTTATCAGTCGTGAAGTATCAACTACTAGTTTATTCACATAGGTCACAACTACGTGCAGTTATCGACTGTCGAAATCGATGCGCTGTAACACTGATGTTTGTTTACGAGCAGTCCTGGCGGACAGCGCGGTGGAGCCGTTCGATATACAGCGTTCAACACGTCGCTCTCGCCAATGGCACATCCTCAACAATGGCTGTAATTACAGCGATCAGCGGCAAGGTATATTTTTATTAAAAGTGGATACAAATGAGAACTGAGTGAATATTAGATGGGTTGATGTAACAGCAGTTTTCGCGTCTACTGTGTCAATAATTTCGGACTGTGCTGTATCTTGGATTGTAGAACTGGATACATAGGATGTTACGATACTGATAAACGCCTGGGAGCTTTAGAAGGGGTCTTCAGGAACAAATTGAGGATAGGAACCTGCGTCCGGAATCGTCATCCAACGTCGATACAGAGCGTCGAAGCGAAGGTGCAGGTGCCTGCCGCTAGGACATCTCTTTCGCAACAAATGTGCCACTTATTACGCTCTAGGACTGTAGATAGAACCTCTTGCTATGTTGTTTGTTATTCAGTGGATTGCCACGATCGTCTGAAACCCTCATCCACTTTGGCAATAGAGCACTGCATTCACAGGAGGCAAGGCCTGTCTACGCAGTAGCTATTACTGACATTGCGAGGCCCTCCGCCTACAGTCCGTCAGCGTTCAGTCATGTTTGCTGCCAAGTGGGTGGCCTATCTGCAGGCACTGGCGCCTATAACGTCGACGCTCTGTAGCGTCGTTGGATGACGTTTCAGGATGCTCGTTCTTATCCTCAATTTGATCCTCAAGACACCCTCTACAACCACGTGAAGTTTTTTGGTATCGTTTGTAACACCCTGTGTATACACCAGGTGTCCCAGGAGCAGTGACCAATATTAAAGGACACAACAGGAATGATCATTCGAAGCAAAAATGTCCGGTAAACACAGGCTCTAAAATGCATGACTTACAAGTTATGAGCTGTTTTTCATCTTCACTACTGTGAAACGATCCTCTTCTACAGGCAACTGTTTGCTTCCCATGCTTCGAGAGGAGATAGTATGCACCAAACAAGAAAAAAATGTTTAGTAAACATGGGATCTAATAAGCATTTCTTAAGAGGTATGAGCACTCGTTTAGTAGAATAGATGTGTTTCACATACGCAAAGATGAACAAGTGCTCAATGATCTTAAGGTAACTTAGGCACTTCGGAGCCCATGTTTACTGGGCTTTCCTTTCTTGTTTTGGTCCTTACTCTCACTTCTCAAAACAAACAAATCAAAGAGCTTACAGGAGACGAGGTGCATTTCACAGCAGCGAAGATGGAGTGCTTCGGCTCTTAAGTTATGCATTCTAGAGCCAGTGATGTTAGGCTTCTTTGCTGTGAATGGTCATTCCTGTCACGTCCCCGAATTTCACTACTTTCTGGGACACCCTAAGTACAACTTCATAGCGACATTTTACGATTATTATTTCAGTTTTTAGCCAGCCTCGAAACTAACCATTGTTTCTTTTAAGAGACGAAAATGTGACTCACATTTGTGTTTGTTCAAACCCAACAGTGACTTTGACTTCCATGGGAACTACAAGGTGTACAACTCTGCTTCCGCCGTGTTTTCCCCAACATTTGAGGCTTTAATGAAACAAAGTGGTTACACATGTATCATTCAAAGTATTTTCCATCTCTGGCCTTTACTTTCTCTCATCTTTCGGGCAGTGTACGAAACCCGCGTCGAAAAAATTGTTCATCTTTTGAAGCGAGCCACGAATCGATCCAATTTGTGACTTCTTCACGAGATCGTAAGTGTTGGTCAGCGAGGCCATACCCATTGATCTAAACAGGTGATAGTCAGAGGGAGAATGTGGCGGATGACGGTAGGACTTCCCATTTTAAAGTTTCCGAGTACGTTTTTACCTCTTTTGCAACGTGGGCTCGAGCGTTGTCGTGTTGCAAAATCACTTTATCGTACCTATCGCTGTATTGCGGCCGTTTGTCTTTTAATGCTCTGCTCAAACGCATTAACTGCGTTCGATAACGAACACCTGTGATTGTTTCACTTGGTTTTAACACCTCACAGTACACGACACCGAGCTGGTCCCACCAAATGCACAGCATGATCTTAGGGCCGTGAATATTCGGTTTGGCCGTCGACGTGGAAGCATGGCCGGGATATCCCCATGACTTTTTGCTTTTAGGGTTATCGTAGTGAGCCCATTTTTGTCCCTGGTCACAATGTGATGCAGAAATCCCTTCCGTTTGTGCCTCTGAAGCAACTGCTCACAAACACACAAACGCCGTTCATCGTCTCTTGGTTTCAGCTCACACGGGACCCAAGTTCCTTCTTTCTGAGTCATGCTCATAGCCATAGACGTTTTGAAATGGCTTCCTGTGTCATCCCCACTAATCGTGCCTATTCTTCTTGAGTTTGACGCGAGTCTTCACTCAGCAATCTCCAATTCTGCATCTTCGAAAACGTTCTCTCTTCCACCACTATGCCGGTCTACGCGTTGAGACCACTCACGGCACGTTCTTTCACTAACAGCGTCCTTACTATACGTACTTGAGAGCATTCGACGAAACTCAGTCGCTTTTTTCTTCATATTGAAACAAAACAGTAACACCTCCCGCAAATGACGAGATTTAGGCTTGTAAACTGACATTTTCAATCAACTTTATGATGCAGACACAAATCGACTAATGTTTGAGTGAGGTTATCTCGACCGAGGTCCAAGCTAACTGCCTGACGTCTGCTATCTGTTTCTTTCGACCGCTACTTACCTTTGTCGCCACCTATCGGCAAACGGCGGAAGCAAACTTGTACACCTTGTAAATTTACGCTAGTATTAGCATGCGGCCCTGTAATAACCTTGTAACCTCTCCCTTTCCGAGCCGATGACTCTCATCCGTTAGCCAGTCTCATAAACTGACGTAGGCTGCTTTCTTTAGTTCAATTAAGAGAGACGGAGAATCTGCAGGAAACGTTACACAGAGTTCATAATAATATGAACAAAAAAAACACTGAGGTAATCACAAAAATGTACATATGTGTTTTATACCACACATTTGTCAAGTAATACGCACAAGTTAATACAAACCCCGTCACTCCCAAAAATTTCGAGACTGGATCAATAAAAAGTAGAGGAAAGTTGAGAAGATAGTTTTAATGCTTCACGATGTCCACATAGTCTCCTCCCACTTGTGTACAGTGCACAGAGTGTTCATGAAACCGTGTTAAACTGTCAGGGAACTCATTCTTCGGAAGTTGTTCAACTCGCGCCTCACATTGGCCTCAATGTCTTTTATTTATTTATTTATTTAACGTCACAAGATTAGGGCCATCAGGCCTCCTCTTATACCTAAACAGCCGTTCTACGTATTACTTTGCATATATTACAGTAACAATGTTGTGTGTCAGGCAAATCCAACACCTTCCATGAAAACCCTGACATGATAGCAAATCCTGCAATATGTCACATAGCTCCGAATAAATCCTGACATTAAATTAACGAAAGTAACACGATCAACGAGTGAGCAAACAGAATACTACAAACTAACACAAGAACGTCTAAATGCATGTCATACCTTCCCACCGTGAAGCAGGGAAGAAACGAGAACAGAAGCCGAGAACAGAGCTGTGTAGGCTAGAAGGCCCTACGATAAGAGCGGGACAATGGGACACCCGCATTCTCGGCCGACTGCCAAGAGGTCCATCCCCCAGCCCCATGTTAAAAGATAGAGCCCTCCAGAAGAACAGTGTAGATCTTATGATAACACTAAAAGGGCCACACCAGCTACAAGTTTTAGCGTGAGACTATACGCGTCTCTGTTACGTAGCAAACATTAAAAACATTGCCCCACCACGAAAAGTATAACGTTTCTCAATGGATAGACAAAATTTTTGTAGGTGGAGCTTAAGGTTAACATTGAGACGCTGATTGGTCAGTTGAAATCACAGCCAGATACCTTTTTCTTAAACCAACTTCGGTAAACAGAAGTAAGGATAAGTTCGAGAGAGTTGCTACCGAGACGGCGGGGTGTGTGGAGCTGCGCCGCCAGCTGCCCCTGACACTGCCTAACCACCGACAAGGTAATGAACACATGCGATGCCACATAAGAGCGCATAAGGCTTCACTCAGAACTGCAGAAGTCTCATCTGTTACATCCCCTTTTTACGTAATACTAGTGTCGATCGTCAATTCTTCGTGGTACTCACATTTGCTACTTGAAGTTAAAATCTGAAACACAATGATTTTTCTGTTATATAATTATTGAGAAGCCACATCAACCACTGTAATTTATGACAAGTTACATAAGTAATTAAAGATAATTGAGGGTCACTGTAGACCATTATTGATAGTTTTCTCTTTTATGAAACTTAATTTAAACCTAGATTATAGATGTGATATGGCGTAGGTCATCCTTCAATCCATTGTAAAACTTGGAAACCCATTCAGGGAATATTCTTTCACATTTTTGTTGGACGCAGTTGGTTTTTATCATCCTGTATTAAAATATTTCCTTTTATCAATAGTACACTTTATAAACAATGTTTTGTGAGTAGAATAAAAATTCCAATGGTAAACTTAACTGCTTCTTCGACGTTATTTTACCAGCTAACTAAAAATAGGAAAGCCTTGAACCCCTTCCACTAAATTTAGTTAGTATTAAGATTCTTTTACAGGGAGTGCAGTGGAGCCGACGCCGAAATCATTAAGTATTTGATTATATCATCGCTAGTCTCACTGAACTCTTCTGAACTCTACACGTCATGTGTGGTCTGGCGTCTCCTTACCAGCAACAGGTCCCAGGTTCAAACTAATCAATTCCCTAAAAAACAAGCTCAGAGCGTCGTTGCGCGAAAGTGGTAGGGAGACACAGAACAAACAGACACCACGCAGAATGTTAGAGTTGTACCAAATTTAGAAAAATACGCTGAGGTGGCAAAGTCATGGGATAGCAATAGGAAAATATGCAGATGACCGTGATATCGCTTACACAATGTATAAAAGGGCAGTACATTGGAGACGTTGTCATTTGTGCGCACGTGATTCGTATGAAAATGTTTCCGACGTGATTATGGCCGCACGACGAGAGTTAATGGACTTTGAACGCGGAATGACAGTTGGAGCTAGACGCATGGGACATTCCATTTCGGAAATCATGAGGGAATTCAATATTCCGAGATCTACAGTGTCAGGAGTGAGCCAAGAATACCAAATCCCAGGCATCGCCTCTCACCACGGACAACACAGCGGCACTGTGTGAAACACAGGAAGAAATGAATTCGGGACCTACGACGAACGCATGTTAGAACAGTGTGGCGAAATTTAGCTTTAATGGGCTATGGCAGCAGACGACAGACTCGTGTGCGTTTGCTAAGAGCACGATACCACCTGTACGCGTCGCTTGCGCTCGTGACCAAAACGGTTGGACCCCAGGCGACTGGCAAACCGTGGCCTGCTCAGGTGAGTCCCGAATGTGACGTGCCGTAGCGTGACTCAATACTCCTGCAAGGGACTTGCGACGACTTGTTGAGTCCTTAGCACGTCGAATTGCTGCTGTATGCAGGGCAACAGGAGATCTAACACGATATTAGGAGCTGTCCCATGACTTTTGACGCCTCAGTGTAAGAGTTACAAGGGTACAGGTTAGGAAAAACATAGCCACAGTTTATATTCGTAAATAGTAAATACTGGGTAATACAAAAGCTTTTAACATTAGAAAATCAAATATTTCATAGAATATTGTAGGTAGAGGGCATGACACACATGTTAGAAATGAGGTGTGGTTTTATTGTAACCAAAGAAAGTGCACAATGTAACCAACAGACGGCGCTTCATATGATACAAAAACAATAATTAGCCCAACAATTGATTTTTACCAAAAACAATGAACTTTATAACAAATGCTCAACATGTCGGCCATTACTCATCAACAGTAAGTGTAGTCAAGGGACAATGCTGTGAACTGTACTGCACAGTACATTAGCAGGTACGGTGAGAAATTGCCGTCGGACGTTGGCTTTTAGCATCCCTAAACGAATTCGGATGGACCTGACAGCTAACCCTGTAAGTAGGCTGTATAGGTTTTTTTATTGGTAACGCCACCTGTGTGCAGTCTGTGGCTAGTTTGCATTGTTGTCTGCCATTGTAGTGTTGGGCAGCGGCAGCTGGATGTGAACAGCGCGTAGCGTTGCGCAGTTGGTGGTGAGCCGCCAGCAGTGGTGGCTGTGGGGAGAGAGATGGCGGAGTTTTGTAATTTGTCATGAACCGCTATATATATTATGACTACTAAGGTAAATACATTGTTTGTTCTCTATTAATATCTTTCATTTGCTAACTATCCCTATCAGTAGTTAGTGCCTTCCGTAGTTTGAATCTTTTATTTAGCTGGCAGTAGTGGTGCTCGCTGTATTGCAGTAGTTCGAGTACTGAAGATTTTTGTGAGGTAAGTGATTTCTGAAAGGTATAGTTTAATGTTAGTCAGGGCCATTCATTTGTAGGGATTTTGAAAGTCAGATTGCGTTGCGCTAAAAATATTGTGTGTCAGGTTAAGGACAGTCGTGTATAATTCTTCAAAGGGGACGTTTCATATGTCGACCCTTAGCCGAGGATACCTCACTGGAATCTTCTGATTTTTTCTTGTAGTTTGTGTAATTAGTGTAGCTTTTGTTTATTGCTAGCGCGTAATTGTAGAGAGGATCTCCTTTGTAGTTGCAGTCTTTCATTGTTGTTGTGGCATGCATGTTAAAGTGCATCAAGTATTTCGCTGCTGCGCTTGCAATTAACGAGATATTATTTTCAGTGCTATGTTTTTGTGTTTTCTTATTGTTGTTCTTCAAATTGTGTTTTTCTGTGTTATCGTGTGAAATATTGTGACAATAATGGCGTGTGAAAAAAGTAATACTAGGCTCCAAAGTAAACTGAGAAATGACAGTGAAGACGAAAGCAGTGTGTTAGCGCCACCGAGTAATGAATTAACTAATGTTAAAATTAGTAATTTGGTAACTGTGCATAGGGAAATGGAGCGGGCTGCAAACAATGGCGTAGACAGTGAAACAGGTAGTGAACAGGGAAGCATTATCGATCGATCGCTCGGCAACAGCTCGCCTCAGGAATCCGAAATGACAGGACACAATTTTGCAAATACTGTAGATTCAGGTTTTGCGTCCTCACCGTTTTCTCAAATGAGTCAGGACACATTTTCCGCTTGTCAAAATGTGAATGTTGCCGGTGCAAATTCACTGCCGAAAAGCACTGAGGAACATGTTTCAGACACCAGTGCATTGTTATTACAATTAATGCAACAAATGGGCCAAAAGCTTGAAAAGTTAGACACAATGGAACAACACCAGAGACAAACACAGCAACAGTTAGACACAATGGAACAAAATCAGAGACAAACACAGCAAAAGCTTCAAAAGTTAGACACAATGGAACAAAATCAGAGACAAACACAGCAGAAGCTTCAAAAGTTAGACACAATGGAACAAAATCAGAGACAAACACAGCAGAAGCTTCAAAAGTTAGACACAATGGAACAAAATCAGAGACAAACACAGCAAAAGCTTCAAACGTTAGACACAATGGAACAAAATTAGAGACAAACACAGCAAAAGCTTCAAAAGTTAGACACAATGGAACAAAATCTTCAAAAGTTAGACACCACACTTGAACAAACACGTGAAGATTTAACTACTGAGTTACATAAAATCGAATCGAAATGTCAAAAAGTCTGTAATGACGTAAAAACACAAATTTGTGAGCATTTTCACCCTATTTTTTCGCGGCATGAAAATGCATTACAGAATCACGAAGCAGCCATAAAAGAACTGCAAACTATTGTTCATGAAAATCATGAGATCTTGCAAGCTAAATTTGACTCAGTTGCATCTACCGATTCGGTTACGCAACTTGCAAAAACTCAGGAAAACTTGAAGGACACAGTAGATGCGATTTCAACACAAATGGACACTCTGAAACTTGGTTCAGAAAAACACACTGAGGAAATGTGTTCACTATCGGAGAAAGTAGCCGAACTTTCGGATCAGGTCACTAACTTATCTACAAAGGTAGATGATGATCTGAATGACACAAGACCTGTAGCCATCACTGACACAGAAGAGTATGAACAAATTAAGAAATTCAAACAAAATCAGAATCAAATTGATACGCAACACAAAAGAGAAATCCGGGAAGTAAGAGATGAGTTGGCACAAGTAATACAAAAATTACATATTCCAGAGGACACTCGCGTTCCAATACGGGAAGAGGGACATAGAAATACGGAACAGCCACAAAATAATAACACGGGGTACTTCGGAAATTATGAAAGAAATTGGCAAGGCACACCGAATTTTGAGATGGAAC
This sequence comes from Schistocerca serialis cubense, assembly GCF_023864345.2. Lineage (NCBI taxonomy): Eukaryota > Metazoa > Arthropoda > Insecta > Orthoptera > Acrididae > Schistocerca > Schistocerca serialis. The sequence continues at coordinate 8,605,284 of NC_064644.1, forward strand.
CACCGAAACAACGTAACAATGACCGATATGCGACTCGCCGACACGGTGATTTTGACTAAAAGCTGTTCATTACTACACGTAAATTCAAAACATTTAAGAATTCTGGCAATGACATTCATCTACAAGCTTGGCTCCACCAATTCTCTCATTGTTTTCCTCCCAACTGGTCGTTAGAGCACAGATTAGAATTTATGTGTGGCTACTTAGAGAATGAACCAGCTGAAAGAATGCGATCGGTCATTCACGATTGTCACAGTGAAGGAGATTTTTATCATGCCTTCCTCTCAGCATATTGGTCTCAAGCTACACAAGACCGAGTAAAACATAGCATCATAATGATGAAACATTTCGAACAATCTGAATTTTCCAGTCTTGTGAAATATTTTGAAGACATGTTGCACAAGAATCAGTACCTGTCAAACCCATACAGCCCCTCAGAACTCATCCGCATTTGCTTAATCAAACTGCCTGAACATTTGCGACATATTATTTTAGCAGGACGTTGCAAAGACGACATTGAAGCTTTTCAGGGACTCTTACAAGAATTAGAAATTGACACTGACACCCGCGGAATCCGAAAACAGGAACACAACAATTACAGGTCACATCCGTCGCAATTCCGCGATGAAAGAAATAATAACTGGACACGACAAGTCTATTCTTACAACGCAAATCGTGACCAAAACAGACACCACCCGTATGACAACCGTTGGCAGAGTAGTAATAATTACAGGGAAAGATCACCTCTCCATGGCAATGACTATCACAGAGACAATCAGAGAAACAGGCAATATGGGAACCAAAATAATTATTATCAAGGGAGACAGAATAACTTCAGATGCAACGGTCCAGCACGCAGTTACGATTCAGGGAGAAATTCTCCACCACGTGACCGACAGGAAAGGAACTATGGAATCTACCGACATGACGACAGACGATATGATCGTAACGACAGACCTGAATTGCATCAGAACTGGCGGGATTCAAACAGAGCAGAGCCCTCTCGACAAAGTGAATTTGTAGAAGTTAGGTCTCCAAACCCCAATAGCGACGCGCGCCAACAAAGAGACAATAGGCAATGACTCATACCGCTGGCAGCCACAAAACGTACTTATGAAACTGATGACGCAGCTGCCGTAGCTAGTAATTACGTAAAAATGGAAGACATTAGGGACATCTTACTCCAGGAACACGACATAAAACATAACAACATTGCATATCCTGTGATTTACATTACAGTAAATGACGTAAAATTTACGGCAGTAAGATTAAATTACAAGGTGCAATCTTTGGAAAAAGTGTAGATGTACGCCAACAAACCAACTTAGAATTCTTTTGTCAAAGCCACAGCTTCTCTATCAACTTTCTCATTGTTCCATTATTGTCGACGGAAATTATATTGGGAGTAGACTTTTTGAATGAATACAAAGCAATCTTAAACTTTCACGATGCTGAAATAAGTTTAGAGAAGGAAGGTAAGTCAATAGCTTTGAAATTTGAAGATTGGCTCTCAAACCATGACGAAGAAATTAATCGGCTTTACCTTCTGTTGGACAACAGTTCGGAATTTTCTACAGAACTAGACACTAACAATCACTCTGCAAGTACTGACAGGGATGATATCGACAGCATATTTGAAATTAATGAGTTAATTCAGAATAAAATTCAAACAATTGAGAATTGTAATGACACTGATAGGCAGGACCTTTTTGAGATTTTACAAGCACATTCCACAGTTTTTATTCATAAAACAGGAACAATCAAGGGATTTCAATACAAATTTCGTGTTCGTGAGCATACTAAATTTTGTGTTAGACCATATGTAATTCCAGCACATTATAGGGACCGTGTTAGAACAGAAATACAATCTATGCTTGACGAGGGCATTATTGAGCCTGCAGTAAGCTCATACAACAATCCATTACATGATGTTGAGAAAAAAAATGGATCGATCAGGCTTGTCTTAGATTCGAGACTAATCAATACTATCATTATTCCTGAAACAGACAGGCCGCAAACGTTGGAAGAACTTCTTCAAAATTTTAATGGTGTAAAAGTGTTGTCTTCCATTGATCTCAGATCCAGCTTTTATCAGATCGAACTTCATCCAGAATGTAGAAAATACACAGCTTTCCTTTGTTTCGGCGTTTGTTATCAGTTTCGGAAACTTCCTTTTGGTTTGAACATTTCTTAAGCAGCATTCATTCGCGGGTTAAATTCCATATTACCTGAGTTCTTAAAACGTCACATCACCTTATATGTGGACGACATTCTAATAGCAGAAGCTTCATGGGAACAACATAATCGCATCCTCAACAGTTTGTTACGTATTTTTGCAGAATCTGGAATTACAGTTAACTTGGAAAAGTCTGAATTCGGTAGGTCAAAGGTGAGGTTTTTGGGACATATTATTTCTTCTGAAGGCATTCAGCCGGATCGTGAAAAGTTAGAAGCAATCAGAGCCATTCCAGTTCCATCCACAAAAAGACAAGTCCGCAGTTTTCTAGGTCTCGTAAATTTTTACCGTCGTTTTCTGAATATGCAAATTCTTGTTACACCAAAACTTTGTTCTCTCACTGGAAAATATACTATTTGGAACTGGGACGAACAAGCACAGTTGGAATTCAATTCTTTGAAAGAATCGCTACTTAACGCGCCAATACTAGCTCATCCAGATCTGTCACAAGATTTATGCCTTAGCACGGATTCTTCTAAAGTCGGTCTTGGTGCCCATTTATTTCAAGAAGCCACAGAAAATGACACTATTGTTCAGAAAACCATTGCTTTTGCTAGCCGAGTGCTAACAAAATCTGGAAAAAATTATTCCGTTACTGAATTAGAAGCTTTAGCTATCGTTTGGGCATTTAACAAATTCCGTTTCTTTCTTTCAGGTAAGCATGTAAAAGTATACAGTGATCATCGTGCATTACAATTTCTTATGTCTTCAAAATTAAATCATGACAGGTTAAAACGTTGGGCATTGTTTCTGCAAGAATTCCGCTTCACAATAGTCTACATTCCCGTCAAGGAGAACATTGTAGCGGACGCACTGTCACGCGCACCGGCTGGGCTTGAGAAAAGTAACACAGAAGGCAACTTCGAGAAAAATTTCAGTATTCTTTACATTCAGAAAGTCGCCTTTGAAAACTTCATCACCACATCCTTAAAGGACATTGCTCATGAACAAGATAAAGATCCGATTTGGAAAGACATCAAGAGCAAATGGCATGAAAAGACACACACACAGATTCGGCATTATTACCTGGTTAGAAACAACATACTCTTCAAACGCTGCACTGTTGATGACAAGCTATGGGTACTTTGCATTCCAGACGATTTTGTTAATAAGCTCATTTGGTACATTCATTTCAGCTACGCACATTTTGGTCCACGAAAATGTTATCATATTCCTCGAACGACTTGTTATTTTAACAATATGGAAAAGAGAATTCGAAGAGTCTTGTCTATTTGTAAACTTTGTCAAAAGCGAAACCATCTACTGTCTCACATCGTGCTCCGTTGTTTCCTATTATTCCTTCCAAATTAAAAGAATTTGCTGCTGTTGATCTCTTGGGACCGCTTGTGAGAACATCTAATGGATTTTCGTACGTTCTAGTCGCTGTTGAACTTCAAAATTTGTTTCTTTCACACCGTTACGTAAAGCCACTGGACGATCTGTATCCAACGCCTTTGTTAAAAATTTCTTACGTGAAGTTGGCCACGTTGCTAAATTCATTTCAGATAACGGACCGCAATTTAGATCTGCTGTTTGGTCACGCACGCTTCGGAATCGTAAAATCAAACCTGTTTTTATTTCATTGTACTCACCACATTGCAACCCCTCCGAACGGATTATGAAAGAAATCAATAAGCTTTGCAGACTTTATTGTCACAGAAAGCATCAGCATTGGGACAGATATTTACACTTATTTCAAAACGTGCTGAATGAAATGCCTCATGATTCCACTGCTTTACCACCTACTCTTGTACTAAAGAATGAAGAACCACCGAACAGAATCAGAGAGCTTGTACCTTTTCCGAATACACGTAAACTTCGACACAAAGACATAATTGATTTGGCTCTTAAAAAATATAAAATCTGCAGCAGACAAAAGGAGAGAACTACACGGTAAAGCAAATGCAAAGAAACTGTACATTGGTCAGAAAGTTCTCATTAAAGCTCATTCATTGTCACATAAGAAGAAACACTTGAGTCACAAATTCTTTCTAGTTTAGAATGGACCTTACAGAATCCGACGTATACCACATGATAATTGTGTTGAAGTTGAAACTCTGCGTACTAGGAAGAGTAAAGGTTTACACCACATTTCACATGTAAAACCGTTTATTGAAAGATAATCTGCTTTTTAACTTTGTCTTTGTCATATAACTTTTCACTTTACATTACTAGTATGCTTTGTCAGACTTAGAATCTGTTAATATGCAACAATGTTTGAAGTTAAATATCCAGTCAAGAACCAAGAGAACTTATTTAAACAGAAATTACGAATGCATTGTTATTGTGAACAGACGACACAGTGTTATTGTGTGTGTACATTCTTGCTTGTTAGTTGCACGTTTACGTAATGACTATAAGGCTCACATACTTAGAACATTTACCAGTACAGCTAATGAGATTTTAATGCAACATTTTGGTTTACTTGAAAATACATTCTGGATTTAAAGTACTTTCTGTGGAATTAATGATGACTTAGCATTTGGTTTCTTTGACAGCTACACGATTATATCACGACGCTACTAATGAATGATAATTTACAATGTTGTTTTTGCGGTGTATCTGTTTTATATCCGCACAGTTTTTCTGAATTCTTCTGGAAAGCAAAACATGTTTTAGTAGTAAGCTACAATGTGAGAGCCTTTTTCGTAGCACAACAATACTTTACAGTATAGTACTTTTTTGATCACAGTAATGTACGTAATATCTACGATATCTATACACAAAGCATTTCACTTCCGTTTATGATGGGGTAAGTACATTGACTTCTGCAGAACTTAGCTTTTGGAGGACAATAATTATGACACTTCCACAGAATTATCTTACAGCAAGACGCAAATTTAGCGCTACAGGACACGCATTTGAGTGATTAATTTTGTACTTAAAACATTTATTTTTAAAGATATTTGAAGTACAATGATATGAAGATTTTCCGTGATACATTTCATTCCTTTGCTGTAATCTGTAGCACCTGAGGGTATAATTACATTGATCCTCAGGGGGGTACACGCTTACTTTGTGTACCATGTGTTTGGCAAGCACAAGGAGCCCTAGCTGGTATGGTATTTGCTTATACAACTTTACACATCGGTACCATATTTCTCTAACACAGAATTACACAGCTATCTGATTATTTACCTGAGAGAGACAAACATTTATTTTACTACATCAGTGACAGACGTTTATGTATTTACACCGTTGGATAACTTCACACTTACAAAATTGTATGTTGTTTGTACTTTGTGAACTGTTCATATTTTTTCAGAACCATGGTGATGGGATCATGATTTTTAAAGTGCGTTTGAGGCAGATGACACTTTTGACATGAGCAGAGAATTTTTTTAGGTTTTGAAATTATTGGAGGAAGCTACGACGATTTTGAGAGTTGACTGAGATGTTATGATATTATTACGACGACGATGTGTATTATGCTGTTGAGGTATGTTTATGATCAATAAGATGATGATACCATATATGAGGAGTTTGATTATGCTACGTATTTCTTATGATGAAATACTGAAGAAGTGTCGACGAATAAGGTAAGGAATAATGAGTAGTGATTAGGGACTCTGATTTGTGGAAAAGGTTGTTGGAAACCAAGAATCGTACTTTAAGAGTTATGAAATGTGTGTAAATGCGTGAATGTATCACAATGCCGGCGAAAATTTTTTGGACACTGTTATATTCATAAGATTTTGTATCTACACATTTGTAACGCAAATTCTTGACCTGTGAAATTTTTTATATGAGACTGCCACTGTAGCGGAAACTGTTGTCGTAAATATTTCAGTAAGAAAGGTAAGTGACCTTGACGTAATGCGTTTTGGGCGCCCAGCTGAGAGGTTGTCGTCTGACAAAAGAAAGCCCTTAGGTGCAAAAAAAAAAAAAAAAAAAAAAAAAGAGGCCATTATGCTCGCTATTGACATTCCTTTCTAGAAAGCATCGCAAATACGACACGCTCATTACTTGGAAAGATACTTACATCTGCACACCTGATTATGACAAGCGTCTTTCTATGAGAGTTGAGAGAATTTCTACTAACTTATGAAATGCCACATGACTATTGAATGATATTTTTATGCTTCACTTTGTACAAAGTTGCTTATTTCATTTGATATCTAGTTTCTAGCTGCACTGCAGCATTGGTTAAAATAAAATTTTATGGATGTACTAATACAAATATTTTATGCCTACAGATCCAGTAAATAATTTTATGATCTACTTCAAATAAAACGAGGGAGCACAAAAAGACATTTCCCTTCACAGGAATTGCATGCATAATTTTTGTCAATGACTGGTAAATTTTTAGTAGTGTAAGTTAAGGTGATGCATCACTCTAGTGTTAAGATGTGACATAGGTATTAGACATGGCCATTTTTACTGTAATTTTTTCTGCTTGATCTTTGCCATGCTTAGGTATTAGTTAAAGCATTTGCTGCTGGTGCTTGCCAGGCATAGTGTTACTGAATTTGACTTTGTATTACTCTGTTAATCTAGCTTTACTACTGAATTATTTATCTTGTTGCTGCACATTGGCTCATATTAGTTGTAATGTTGCATTGCGTGGTAATTTAGATTTACTGCAACTTGTTTTGACAATTTCCATTTTTTTTCATTGCTGTTTGTATTAATTGTTTTATGTGCTGCTGCATTGCCTCGTCCCTTGGTATATATATCTGAGCTCAGTAGATTTAAGTTAGCTTAAGAGGGGGTAGACTGTATAAGAAACTAACTATGATGAATTGGAAGAATGCATTGAAAAGTTATATGAAACAGATTTGGCAAAAATGAGTATTGTGCACTGAGAAATAATTATTTTGAAAGAAATATAAATAGAATACAGAAAGGAGGTATAGGTAGGATTGGTTGGTTGGTTTGGGGAAGGAGACCAGACAGCGTGGTCATCGGTCTCATCGGATTAGGGAAGGATTTGGAAGGAAGTCAGCCGTGCCCTTTCAGAGGAACCATCCTGGCATTTGCCTGGAGTGATTTAGGGAAAGCACGGAAAACCCAAATCAGGATGGCCGGACGCGGGATTGAACCGTCGTCCTCCCGAATGCGAGTCCAGTGTCTAACCACTGCGCCACCCCGCTCGGTATAGGTAGGACTTTTTGGGAATAATGAAGAACGAAGGGAGATCTCCAAGAAGTAAAGAATGTTTCTTTTTTTTTTGCAAAATACTGCAGTAAAACAATCCCTCTCCTTTCCCCTTGTGTTATTACACTATGTGAATTTGTGTTTTTCTTGTCTTTATGTGTTTAGCTGATGAGAGCTATGTTGTAGAATTTTTCTAATACTATGTTATTTACTTTGCAAAGATGTTTAGACATTATTTATTCTGTTTTGTTGCTCACATGTGAAGGTGATGTTTCAAAACTTATTCTGATCTTTTATGTATGTACTTATGTCATAATTCCTGTAACACTGATGTATGTTTATTTCCATTCTTTTGTAAAGCCTGTGTTACTGCAAATGTTATCTGTATTGTTATGTTCTTTAATGATGTATTTTTTACCTTTGTAATTGTATTTTCATGTTGTAAATTTATAATTGTATAGACACCAGTTCATCAAATTAAGTTACATTTCACTGCACACATTTCTGTTGGTCATAGTATATGGACAATATGTGAGAAGTAGGGACTGATAGTGTTTGCACGTGTGTTAATGATTCAGCAAGGGACTGGATAACAGCATTGCTGGTTCTAAGGACAATTAGAAAAAAAAACTTTCTGAGTGCACTAGTGGTGGTTTATGGACTTGCTATATTCTCTGCAAGACTCTTCGATGGTGATTGTGCACCTGCACAGTCGCAACAGATGGCTGCTGGCCGTCTCTACAAGGACTACAGTGGGTCTACACCTTTGATGACTCACCAATACCATTATTTCTACAAGGGCTGCAGTGGGTCTGCACCCCTATACTGTAATCTCTACCAGGACTACAGTGGGTCTACTCTGTGATGACCTACCTACCAGTATTCTTCAAAACGTCGAATGACTCTGCTGTGGGTTTCCTCTGTTGTGGCCCATTACCTGTCTGCACGTCGAGAGTCAGCACCCTCTTTCCGTTGGAAGAACAACAGTACTTCTTCAAGACTGCATGGAAATCCACTACTTCGGTGTGCATTTTCTTTTACTGCTCAGACTTTGAGAAAAACACTGCAATTTTACTGTGACGAATGATGAGGACTGTCTTTATGGACTGTGAGAAAATTTTAGCTTTTGACCTACATTGTATCAATAAGTGTGTGCCTTTGATTTCTTTGTTATTGTAATTGTGAAAAAATTTTTAACAAATATGTATTGGCCAGTGCCCAAAAAAATTTGTAAAATTTTTTGTGGGGAGCATGGGGGCTATGTAAGTAGGCTGTTTAGGTTTTTTTATTGGTAACGCCACCTGTGTGCAGTCTGTGGCTAGTTTGCATTGTTGTCTGCCATTGTAGTGTTGGGCAGCGGCAGCTGGATGTGAACAGCGCGTAGCGTTGCGCAGTTGGAGGTGAGACGCCAGCAGTGGTGGATGTGGGGAGAGAGATGGCGGAGTTTTGTTATTTGCATGAACCGCTATATATATTATGACTAGTAAGGTAAATACATTGTTTGTTCTCTATTAATATCTTTCATTTGCTAACTATCCCTATCAGTAGTTAGTGCCTTCCTTCTTTTATTTAGCTGGCAGTAGTGGCGCTCGCTGTATTGCAGTAGTTCGAGTAATGAAGATTTTTGTGAGGTAAGTGATTTCTGAAAGGTATAGTTTAATGTTAGTCAGGGCCATTCTTTTGTAGGGATTTTGAAAGTCAGATTGCGTTGCGCTAAAAATATTGTGTGTCAGGTTAAGGACAGTCGTGTATAATTCTTCAAAGGGGACGTTTCACGACCCCATAACCAATAATCACACGAACTGGTGTGTGGGAACCTGGCAGGCTACGTACACTACCGGCCATTAAAATTGCTACACCAAGAAGAAATGCACATGATAAACGGGTGTTCATTGGACAATATATTATACTAGAACTGACATGTCATTACATTTTCACGCAATTTGGGTGCATAGATCCTGAGAAATCAGTTCCCAGAACAACCACCTCTGGCCGTAATAACGGCCTTGATACGCCTGGGCATTGAGTCAAACACAGCTTGGATGGCGTGTGCAGGTACAGCTGCCCATGCAGCTTCAACACGATACCACAGTTCATCAAGAGTAGTGACTGGCGTATTGTGACGAGCCAGTTGCTCGGCCGCCGTTCGCCAGACGTTTTCAATTGGTGAGAGATCTGGAGTATGTGCTGGTCAGGGCAGCAGTGGAATATCTTCTGTATCCAGAAAGGCCCGTACAGGACCTGCAACATTCGGTCGTGCATCATCCTGCTGAAACGTAGGGTTTCACAGGGATCGAATGAAGGGTAGAGCCACGGGTCGTAACACATCTGAAATGCAACGTCCACTGTTCTAAGCGCCGTCAGTGCGAACAAGAGGTGACCGAGACGTGTAACCAATGGCAACCCATACCATGAAACCGGGTGATACGCCAGTATGGCGATGACGAATACACGCTTCGAATGTGCGTTCACCGCGACCATCATGATCCTGTAAAAAGAACCTGGATTCATCCGAAAAAATGACTTTTTGCCATTCGTGCACCCAGGTTCGTCGTTAAGTATAGTATCGCCGGCGCTCCTGTCTGTGATGCAGCGTCAAGGGGAACCGCAGCCATGGTCTCCGAGCTGATAGTCCATGCTGCTGCAAACGTCGTCGAACTGTTCGTGCAGATGGTTGTTGTCTTGCAAACGTCCCCATCTCTTGACTAAGGGATCGAGACGTGGCTGCACGATCCGTTACAGCCATGCGTATAAGATTCCTGTCATCTCGACTGCTAGTGATACGAGGCCGTTGGGATCCAGCACGGCGTTCCGTGTTACCCTCCTGAACCCACCGATTCCATATTCTGCTAACAGTCATTGGATCTCGACAACGCGAGCAGCAATGTCGCGAAACGATAAACCGCAATCGCGATAGGCTACAATCCGACCTTTGTCAAAGTCGGAAACGTGATGGTACGCATTTCTCCTCCTTACACGAGGCATCACAACAACGTTTCACCAGGCAACGCCGGTCAACTGCTGTTTGTGTATGACAAATCGGTTGGAAGCTTTCCTCATGTCAGCACGTTGTAGGTGTCGCCACCGTCGCCAACCTTGTGTTAATGTTCTGAAAAGCTAATCATTTGCATATCACAGTATCTTCTTCCTGTCGGTTGAATTTCTCGTGTGTAGCAATTTTAATGGCCAGTAGTGTACGATAGAAGTGGCGGCTCAGGACGCTAGCCTCACCAAGAGATGTGCGTAAGAGATCTTTCACACCTGTGGCAATATAGGGTTGCGCGCCATCCTGCATTTAAGTCGTACCTTCCAGCATTTGTCATCTGTTTATCGGCCAGGCTAGGAGTGCTGAAATTCTGTACCTCGCACCTGTCACGCTGACGGTTCTCATCCGGCGTCACTGACTTGTTGCTGTCCAGTGCCATCCGCTGGCCGGTTTTTTTATTCGTTTTTGGTTTCAATGAAACCTCACGTCATTTCGAGGAGGTGTGTCAAGTTTTACCTCCCTACCTAAATTATTCAGTGAACTAACACATTTTCAAATGCCATCCTATACAACAATAATTGGAGGGTACAGTAAGGCAGGTTTTTGTTTACAGCTGCTAGCAGCAATGGGCTCGGAGAAAGGGATGGACTAGGGAGGGAGAGATTAATGTGATAACACAGACTTAAAGAGTATAAGGAAAGAGAAGGCGAGAAGGCGGTGTTACTCGTAGAGAAGGGGAAAGAGGAAGGAGCGTAGCTCGAAGAAGATAGGAATGTTGGCTTTGCTTTTTGACACAAGGGAGGTAGGCCATATTCGTTAATTTTGGGGAGGCGCTATGAGGATGACACGAAGAATTTCTTCAGCTTTTTCTTAAAAGTAGCAGGATGTTGAATTGTGTGAAGCGTACACGGCAGCTTGTCCCAGAGGTGGACACAGTGAAAACAAAGGAAATTGCAAATGTTTTTGTTTTATAAGTGAGCACAGCTAAAACACTATATAAGTGAAAATTTGTGTTTATATTATATCAAGATTTTAAACATGGCTGAAACAGCAACTGTTGAAATTCTTCACGATAAATGATGACAGGCAAAACAGTTGCAGGATAAAAATTTATTAATATTCTTGATCACGTTTTCGGTATATCTAAATATACCTTCATGAAGGTATGCAACTGATAAATCTTTATCCTGCAACTGTTTTGGCTGTCATCATTTACCGTGCAGTTTGTATTATAACTGCACGAAAGATGTTTAATCTCTGAATGCGGCACTGGGATGCCTGTCCATTTAGGAGCCGGTGAAGAAGACATAGCGTGCGGTAGTCTCGTTAACTTGTGTGGCTGTAGCTGCTCCAGCTGGGCACATGAGCTGCTGACATGGTCACACCGACGTGAGTTTCAGATATAATGGACACAAGCATTCATGTTTAGCCCCAACTATCTTGTGTTTTCACTACTTGTACCGTGTTGATGTGACGACACTCGCCAGACGAAAATAGATATAATCATTTTGTGTTGTATTCTGGTCAATTTACTGGATGGAGGAGCAAGGCATGTAAATTCTGGCATTTTTGCTCGTGTTTCTGCCAGTTGTTGGAATGTGGCGAGACGAGCCACCTGCAAGGTATAGGCGGTGGACAGACAATGGCGGAAGTTGAGGAGGGTTCCCACCAGCAACTCTCACAGTCAGTGGTCACGTGACAAAACTGCTTTAGGTATCTCTTAAGCCCGAGTACTTCAGGATTGTCTTTTAAGGCAGTGCGAGCCACGGGAGCTCACGAGAGATTTCGACAAAAGCCCACAGGTTGTCGTAAAAGTGGAAGGTGAGAACAGAGCCACCCCTGTGTTTCCGTAAACAACATGGTAAGAAAGCTGCATTTACCGTCAGAAAGCAAGGACCAATACATTACCAACTTTTTCTTTGTTGAGAGTTTACAACAAGTGCTGGAAAAGAAAATTCTGCAAGTTTTCCCTGCATATAGGAAGAGAAAGGAACATATTCGGTTGTCACTATGACAAATCTTACAAGAGTACACAGTCCGTTGTCGATTTTGTGGCCAGCATACAGCGGCGGTTTGCGTCTCGTCATTGGACGATGACTGTCACTGTTTGGTGCCATGCTCCAGTGTGGCGCTCCTTTAGCTGTCTTAGAGTAAATGTCACGTTTAGCATCCGCGCTGCCTTTGCACTCCGTAAATCAAACTTTGCGAGTCTGTTTGGCAGCTTGTGGCTGCTTCTTATCATTAGTTCTCTATCATAACGGGATCAAAAGTCGATGCTGTCCAGTGTATGCCCCTTCTGTGAGATGCCCAGACTTTGTAAAGTGATTTGTAACTCAATTTACATTCTTCCAGAGAGCATTCGGGTGTCTTTTGAAAAGATCCAGTGTTAATAAAGCTGGATACTATCACGCTGGTGCTTCAGAAAAATCTTAACATTGTATTCATATTGCTACTTACATTTTTTGATGAAGATAATTCTAATTGTCCCTCCCGGTTAGCCGTGCGGCCTAACGCACTGCTTTCCGGGCGGGACGGCGCGCCGGTCCTCGGCACGAATCCGCCCAGCGGAATACTGTCGAAGTCCGGCGTGCCGGCCAGTCTGTGGAAGGTTTCTAAGGCGGTTTACCAATTGCCTCGGCGAATGCGGGCTGGTTCCCCTTATTCGGCCTCAGTTACACTATGTCGGCTATTGCTGGGCAAACACTGTTCCACATAAGCGTACAGTATAATTACTCTATCATGCCAAACATTTTGGGCCGGCCTCTGTGACCGAGCGGTTCTAGGCGCTTCAGTCCCGAAGCGCGCTGCTGCTACGGCCGCACGTTCGAATCCTGCTTCGGGCATGGATGTGTGTGATGTCCTTAGGTTAATTAGGTTTAAGTAGTTCTAAGTTCTTGGGGACTGATGACCTCAGATGTTAAGTTGCATAGTGCTTAGAGCCATTTAAACCATTTTTTGCAAACATTTTGGGTTACGCTCGTCTGGTGTGAGACTTTCCCCTGGGGGGTTTCCACTGGGGGCCGAACCGTACAGTAACGCTGGGTTCGGTGTGGGGGCGGTGTAGTGAGTGGACTGCTGTAGCCTGTTGTGGGCTTGTGGCTATTCACTGAGAGCTACAGCGGGGACGAAGGCTCTCCGTTGTCTCTAGGTCCCCCGGTTCCATACAATACAATTCTAATTGAATTAAATTTTATTTTGAGGCTTCAGCTGCGTTATTTGTGACAGGAAACGGGATCTGATTCATCGGAATGGAAAGAAACGTTCCGGATTTCGACAGGCTGGGGGTAAAAACACCTCCATCAGTTGCTGACTTAAAAAATAGGCTTATGACAGTGACGGCTGCTACTGGAGTGTAAAGGGAACACAGTCATTAGACGTCGTTAGGCAGCTGCGGAGAACGGCCTGGGGTGCCAGTGCACACCTGTTCGCCTGGAAAGGCGGCTGGAAGTGGAAGAGGGACTGCCCCGCCGCACAAAGGCTGCGGTCGCTTCCGGATGTGGAATGGCGGGGGTGGGGGAGGGAGCAGCAGTGAAAGCGATCCTCCTGCCCTCTGTCTGCGGCCGCTGCGAGACACAAAAGGACGCGACCGGCTTCCTTCTCCGCTGACACAGCTGCTGATCGCTATCAAAGGCCGCTCATTCATCAAATTGTATGAATGTGGTGTTAGTACGGTGTATGGCTGTGTAAATAATGCTGGCGGTGTTTAACTCTCGAGGATCCGAACACCAACCAGCTGCAGGTGCTGAACGGGAAATGAGGCCACCACCAGACAAGTGCTAGAGCGTTGCCGCTACTCACGCCGCACAGAATTACCGATTTGGGCGGACACATTTCGCACCCAACTGCTAGTTCGAACCACAGAGCTGAGACTTTCCTCGCAGATTAAAACTGTGTGTCGGACCAAGACCCGAACTCGGGACCTTTGCTTTTCGCGGGCAAGTGCTCTACCAACTGAGCTACCCAAGCACGACTCACCCCCCGTCCTCACAGCTTTACTTCTGCCAGTACCTCGTCTCCTACCTACTGCACTTGGCCGCGAAAGGCAAAGGTGCCGAGTTTGAGTCTCGGTCCGGCACACAGTTTTAATCTGCCAGGAAAGTATCATACCAGCGCACACTCCGCTGCAGAGTGAAAATCTCATTCTGGAAAGACCCCCAGGCTGTGGCTAAGCCATCCACTCCGCTGTAGAGTGAGAATCTCATTCTGGGCACAGAGCTGAGATCCAGTTGTATGTGTGTTCGAAGCTTGTTGTTGTGGTGTCTGTCTAAGGACTGGTTAGATGCATATCCCCACACTAGTCTATCTTGTACATGCTTAAATACAGTATATCTTGTACATGCTTAACTGCTTTGGCATATTTCAGTATGAACTTGCTTACTACAGTCAAACCAAGTCCCCCCCCCCCCCCCCCTTCACACTTCATTCCACTGCCGAACTGTCGTTTCCTTAATGGCTCAGGATGTATTATAAACCGATTCCTTCTTTTAGTGGAACTGTGCCATAAATTCTTTTCTCCCCAATTTGATTCATTATCACCTCTTGCAGTAGACGACACTCTGTTAGAGCTACAGCCATTCTTGAGAGAGTCAGCCATGAAAAACTCTTCCATCCAGCGTGTGTGAGACAGACAAACTGCCCTCAGATTTAAAGAAGAACGTTAGAGTCCATCCCAAAGAAAGAAGGTATGACATGAGTGAGTATTATCCAATTATTAGTTTCATAAGTCATGACTGCAAAATACTAACACAATTTCTTTACAGAAGAATGGAAAAACCAGCAGAAGCCGACTGTGGGAAAAATCAGATTGCATTCCAAAGAAATGTAGGAACAGGCGAGCCAATGCTGACGACACGACTTCTCTTAGAAGATAGGTTATGGAAAGGCAGGCCTACTTTTATAGCTTCTGTAGACTTAGAGAAAGCTTTTGCACTTCTTGAAATTCTGAAGGTAGCAGATGTAAAATACAGGGAGCGAAAGTTTATTCACAAGGGAGTTCAACAAGTAACGGAACAATTCTTTTTCTCGGCCAATTTCCGTTGAAACAATGCAGAATTTGTTGTGGAATATCGTGGAATATTCCCACTTCAGCCCCTATAGTTTCATTAAGTTCCGACTGGTGGTGGCGCTATACATAGGCATCAAAATGGCGTATGTAGCAGAGATATGTAGTAGAGAGAGAGCTGTCACAGAGTCTTTTTTCGTGGAAAACCAGAGCATTGTGGCCGGCCGGTGTGGCCGAGCGGTTCTAGGTGCTTCAGTCTGGAACCGCTACGGTCGCAGGTTCGAATCCTGCATCGGGCATGGATATGTGTGATGTCGTTAGGTTAGTTAGGTTTAAGTAGTTCTAAGTTCTAGGGGACTGATGACCTCAGATGTTAAGTCCCATAGTGCTCAGAGCCATTTCGACCAGAGCATTGTGGATATACGTAGGCTCTTCCATAATGTCTACGGTGGCCTGGCAGTGAACAAAAGCACGCTGAGTCGTTGGGCGAGGTGTCTGTTGTCACTGCGACAAGGTCGCGCAAACCGCGTGGCGGCTGGCCGCACCCAGCTGTGACTCCTGCAACGTTGAAATGTGCTGACAGTCTCACTCGAGGCGTTCGACTGATCACAATCAAAGGCCACCCTGTACAAGTCGACGTCTTTGTTGGTAGCGTCGACACGCTTGTCCACCAGCTGGGCTGCTGCTCAAACGCATGTGTCCTCTGGGTTCCTCAATTCCTAACAGAAAACCGTAAAGAGTAACGAAAGACCATCTGTGCGGAATTGCTTGCTAGGTGGGTGAAGTGGTCATTCCCAGGAGAACTCTGCAACTGGCCTATAGGCACATCAAAAATCAGTTGTCCGTTTCCTGTCTTGCAATACAGCGCAGCGTGTGGTGATTTATGTCGAGCCTGTTCGTTTGATTTTAGTTACCGGGGTCAGTCAGTTCAGTCTGTATGTTTAATAATATACCTAGTTATTCAGCAGTGATGGATAAGCGTATTGTAATGCAAGAAAATGTGCACACTACGAAAAAAGAGATATTTGCATTTTTGCGTTGTAAAGAGCGTTCAGTCGGCACTAACGTAGTTACAGCTTGTATTAAAGGATCGACATTAGAAGAAGTGTTGGCTAATATGTATTGCTCGTCCCAACAAAAGAGCCACACTTTATATAAAAGTCATACCACAAAAGGACGCATCAGAGAGGAAGGCGAAAATAAACCACATGGTTTACCGCAATCACTAAGAAAGAGTGCTACGAAATTTGGGAGGAAACCCATATTCATAGACAGCTTTACAAATTCGCTAATTCGACAAACGATGAGGACTTTCACATAAATCAACAGACAGTGTAGACATTACGGAAACTCCTTATTGCTGTAAAATAAAAAAAAAAATCCACTTTCCTTGTCACAAAGACGTTTTGGAGAAGATACTGTGCGAGACCTGGAAGAGATTTATACGTGATGTAAACCCCTGTGCTGTTCGTAACATACAGCGTGTGTACGAGTGTGGTTGCCCTCGCAGTGGGATTCTCACGCTTACAAATGATTAAAATGACCCTGCCATTGACAGCCTACACATAGGTATTTCCATAAAACAAAGTATGATATTGTGGTTTTACTTCACTTCGGTCTAGCAAATCAAACCCATTTATTCCTGTCGTCGTGCTACTAGATGAATCGCAGCTTGAATACTCTAAATTATTTACTCTCAAAAATCATGTAGAGAGAAAAAATTTATATGAACATAAAATAGAGAAACCAGACGACAGTAACAGGATGAGGGGGTTACGAAAGGGAAGCAGTGATTGAAGAGGGTAGAGAGAGGGTTCTAGCCTATCCCTGATGTTATTCATTCTGTGCATCGGGCAAGCGGTAAAGGAAACCAAGAAAAGTTTGGAGAAGGAATTAATGTTGAGATAGAAGAAATAAAAACTTTGAGATTTACCGCTGACATTGTAATCTGTTAGAGACAGCAAAGGGTTTGGAAGGGTAGTTGAACGGAATGGCCTGTGTTTTGAAAGGAGGAGATAAGACAAGAGTTTACAAAAGCAAAACCCGGGCATTGGAATGTAGTCTAAGTAAATGAGGTGATACTAAGACATTTAGATTAAGAAATGAGACGCTAAAACTAACACAATTTTTTTTCAAGTTGGGTAGTACCATAAATATTAAAGTTCGAAATAGAGAGATTATAAAATATAAACTGGCAACGACAAGAAAAGCGTCTGACGCAAAGAAGTTTGTTAACATAGAATATAAATTTAAGTATTAGGAAGTCTCTTCTGATGGTTGTTGTCTCTACTATTGCTTTGTACGAAAATCAAACATGGACGGCTAATAGTTTAGACAAGAACTGAATGCCGGCTTTTGAAATGCGGCGTTACAGAAAAACGCTGTATACAAATGGGTAGATCATGTAACAAATGAGGAGGCAGTGAACAGAACTGGGGAGACAATAAATTTGTGGCACAACTAGACTAGGTTGCAGTAGTTATTCGGAGATGAGGAGGCTTACGGAGTATAGAGTAACGTGGAAAGCTTTATCAGTCCAGTCTTTGTAGTCAAGATTACCACAGCAAACTCAGCCTCATTAGTTACCCGAAGTACCCATCTACTCATTCCTGTGTAGTACCACATTTTGAAAGCTCCAATTCCCCCTCTTCCTTCTTCAGAATTATATTTTTTCAAATTAGTTATATCAATAAATTTATCTTTTTCAGAATGCCTTTTCTTGCTATTGTCAGTCTTCGTTTTATATTTGTCTACTTCAAAATGGTGCAAATGGCTCTGAGCACTAGGCGACTTAACATCGACGTCATCAGTCCCCTAGACTTACTACTACTTAAACCTAACTAAGGACATCACTCGCATCCATGGCCGAGGCAGGATTCGAACCCGCGACCATATAGCAGCAGCGCCGTTCCGGACTGAAGCGCCTAGAACCGCTCGGTCACAACGGCCGGCTGTCTACTTTTGCCATCGTCAGTTTTCTTGCTGCTCAAACAGTGAAACACATCTACTATTTTTAGGCTTTCGTTTCCTAATCTCCCTCAGCATCGCCTGATTTCATTCGACTACATTTCATTGGCTTTGTTTTGCTTTTGTTCGTATTCATCTTACAAACTCTTTTCAAGACACTATCCATTTAGTTCAACTGCTCTTCCAACTCATTTGCCACTTCTGACAGAATTACAATATCATCGACAAACTTAAAGTTTTTATTTCTTCTGCCTAAACTTTGAAAGGGTACAGTCCCGCCCGACATTGAAAATAGGTACAAAATTCTTCGTTATTCTTGTCAGAACAACATATTTTTAGTAATAATAACTCAATTTCACCTAATACACCAAAGCCGGATACCTGTGTAGGAAAGAATGACAATTTATTTATTTAATTGATCACATGTGCACTACCACAAAATAAATCCCTACATCCAATTTGGTGAGATCTGTGAAATGAATGAATGTATAGTCGTCTGCTTACTGCATAGTGAATGTGCAATATATGATCATCTTTGAGACGGTCCTTTGGTCACCTTTGGTAGAACCAAAGAGATAAAATTTACCTGAGCTTTGAGCGCCTGAAATGTGGCTGACCAATACGGTAGCATGGTGTTCCCCCACCTCGGCCGAGGTGCGAGAGGACCTGAAGAACGGCCATGTTTCAGCACTCTGGCGCTGGATCTTGTGTTGGTAAGACCTGTCTTAGTTGTGCTCTGTAAAGACAAAAGAGTGGAGAGAATGGTATGCATGTGAAATACTTAAGAGTAGTTTGGAATAATAGTTTCTCTATTTCAGGAACTTTTGTGGGGAGAATTAAATGTCAGGCAGGTAATATTAAGGGGATCATAGTAATCTTCGGAAGTGACCAACGGTCAGTGTAGCAATAAGTTGAAATACTTCCGAGCGCTAAAGTTAAGCTGAATTACTGGCGTGTGTACTATAAGTCGGAAATGTTTAAGAAATGGCGTGTGCAGGACTTGAAATTAGTGACGAGTACTTCCACGTGGTGAGTACTGTGTGAGTCTCAATCTGTGTATGAGACAAAGGATAAAGAGAAGTACTCGTCCATGGTATCAGTTGAGGACTCGCGTGTGTGACGAATATGTTCTTAATATTACTTTGCGTGTTATGTTTCCGTGCGACGCTTGATTCAAACTCTAATACTCTGAGAGAGAAGCAAGGTGAGTCAGCCGTCTATCCAGCAACGCCACTTGGCTTGCATTGCACAGGAAGACGTGCATATTTCCTCCAGAGTTCGTAGTAGGAAAGAAAAGTTACGAAGTGGGGCAGTGTCGTGTGAAACTGGTATGAATACTAATTGAAGCGGGAAAGCTGAAAGTGAAGTGATTCTAACGTTGTGATCATTCTTTGTGATGTATGTTGCCAGTGTGATGTATTTCACGTAGTTTAAGTATGTGTGGTCTGCATGGGAGAGTAGCAAGATAGGTTCAGAGGCAGTGGGTTATGCATGTTGCTTTTTGTACCGCTCGGTCTGGAGTAAATTTTCGTGATGATGGGTGTGAGAGTCGAAGTGTGAGATGCAGCAAAAGATCCACCTGTAAGTAGGCTGTTTATGTTTTCTCTATGTAAGTAGGCTGTTTATGTTTTCTTATTGGCAACATTACGTAGCGCTCAATATGAAAATCACTGGCTGTGCTGTGTGCAGTCTGTGGCTGCTTTGCATTGTTGTAATACTCGCCATTGTAGTGTTAGGCAGCTGGTTGTGAACAGCGCGTAGCGTTGTGCAGTTGGAGGTGAGCCGCCAGCAGTGGTGGATGTGGGGAGAGGGAGGGCGGAGTTTTGAAATTTGTCATGAACTGCTACATTTATATATGATGATATCAAGGTAAATACATTGTTTGTTCTCTATTAATATCTTTCATTTGCTAACTATCCCTATCAGTAGTTAGTGCCTTCCATAGTTTGAATCTTTTATTTAGCTGGCAGTAGTGGCGCTCGCTGTATTGCAGTAGCTTGAGCAGCGATGATTTTTGTGAGGTAAGTGATTTGTGAAAGGTATAGTTTAATGTTAGTCAGGGCCATTCTTTTGTAGGGAATTTTGACAGTCAGATTGCGTTGCGCTACCAAAAATTGTGTGTCATTTTAAGCACAGTCACGTATAATTGTTTAAAGGGGACGTTTCATATGTCGACCCTTAGCCTAGGATACCTCGCTGGAATCTTCTGATTTTTTTTCTTGTAGTTTGTGTAATTAGTGTAGCTATTGTTTATTGCTAGCGCGTAATTATAGAGAGAATTTCCTTTGTAGTTGTAGTTTTTCATTGTTGTACAGTAAAACAGTTGTGGCATGCATGTAGATTTGCACCAAGTATTTCGCAGCTGCGTGTGAAAAACGTAATACTAGGCTCCAAAGTAAACTGAGAAATGACAGTGAAGACGAAAGCAGTGTGTTAGCGCCGCAGAGTAATGAATTAACTAATGTTCAAAGTAGTAATTTGGTAATTGCGCATAGGGAAATGGAGCGGGCGGCAAACAATGGTGTAGACAGTGAAACAGGTAGTGAACAGGGAAGCGTTCTCGATCGATTGGTCGGCAACAGCTCGCCTCAGGAATCGGGAATGACAGAACACAATATTGCAAATACTGCAGACTCAGGTTTTGGGTTCTCACCGTTTTCTCAAATGAGTCAAGAAACATTTTCTGCTTGTCAAAATGTGAATGTTGCCGGTGCAACTTCACTGCCGAAAAGCACTGAGGAACATGTTTCAGACACCAGTGCATTGTTATTACAATTAATGCAACAAATGGGACAAAAGCTTGAAAAGTTAGACACAATGGAACAACATCAGAGACAAACACAGCAACAGTTAGACACAATGGAACAAAATCAGAGACAAACACAGCAAAAGCTTCAAAAGTTAGACACAGTGGAACAAAATCTTAAAAAGTTAGACTCATTGGAACAAACACTTGAACAAACACGTGAAGATTTAACTACTGAGTTACATAACATTGAATCGAAATGTCAAAAAGTCTGTAATGACGTAAAAACAAAAATTTGTGAGCATTTTCAACCTATTTTTTCGCGGCATGAAAATGCATTACAGAATCACGAAGCAGCCATAAAAGAACTGCAAATTATTGTTCATGAAAATCATGAGATCTTGCAAGCTAAATTTGACTCAGTTGCATCTACCGATTCGGTTACGCAACTTGCAAAAACTCAGGAAAACTTTAAGGACACAGTAGATACTCTGAAACTTGGTTCAGAAAAACACACTGAAGAAATAAGTACACTATCGGAGAAAGTAGCCGAACTTTCGGATCAGGTCACTAACTTATCTACAAAGGTAGATGATGATCTGAATAACACAAGACCCGTAGCCTTCACTGACACAGAAGAGTATGAACAAATAAGAAAATTCAAATAAAATCAGAATCAAATTAATACACAACACCAAAGAGAAATCCGGGAAGTACAAGATCAGCTGACACAGGTAATACAAGAATTACGTATTTCAGAGGACACTCGCGCTCCAACACGGGAAGAGGAACTTAGAAACACGGAAAAGACGCAAAACAATAACACAGGGCATTTCGGAAGTTATGAAAGAAATTGGCAATGTGCACCGAATTTTGAGATGGAACGGCCGACACGACCTAACAATGACCGATATGCGACTCGCCGACATGATGATTTTGACTATAAGCTGTTCATTACTACACGTAAATTCAAAACATTTAAGAATTCTGGCAACAACATCCATCCACAAGCATGGCTCCATCAATTCTCTCATTGTTTTCCTCCCAACTGGTCGTTGGAACACAGATTAGAATTTTTGTGTGGCTACTTAGAGAATGAACCAGCTGTAAGAATGCGATCGGTCATTCAGGATTGCCACAGTGAAGGGGAATTTTACCATGCCTTCCTCTCAGCATATTGGTCTCAAGCCACACAAGACCGAGTAAAACATGGTATCATAATGATGAAACATTTCGAACAATCTGAATTCTCCAGTCTTGTGAAATATTTTGAAGACATGTTGCACAAGAATCAGTACCTGTCAAACCCATACAGCCCCTCAGAACTCATCCGCATTTGCTTAATCAAATTACCCGAACATTTACGGCATATTATTTTAGCAGGACGTTGCAAAGACGACATTGAAGCTTTTCATGGACTGTTGCAAGAACTAGAAATTGACACTGATATTCGCGGAACGCGAAAACAAGGACACAACAATTACAGGTCACATCCGTCACAATTCCGTGACGACAGAAACAATAACCGGACACGACTGGTCTATTCTTACAACGCAAATCGTGATCAAAATAGACACCACCCGTACGACAACCGTTGGCAGAGTAGTAATAATTACAGGGAGAGATCACCTCTCCGCGGTAGTGACTATCACAGAGACAATCAGAGAAACAGACAATATGGGAACCAAAATAATTATTATCAAGGGAGACAGAATAACTTCAGACACAACAGTTCAGCGCGCAGTTACGATTCAGGGAGAAATTCTCCACCACTTAACCGACAAGAAAGAAACTACAGGAACTACCGACATGACGACAGACGATGTGATCGTAACGACAGACCTGAATTGCATCAGAACTGGCGGGATTCAAACAGGGCAGGGCCTTCTCGTCAGAGTGAATTTGTAGAAGTTAGGTCTCCTAATCCCAATAACGGCGCGCGCCAACAAAGAGACAGACAATGACTCACACAGCAGGCAGCCGCGTGCGCCCGCTGGCTCCGAGAAAAATTACATAAGACGCTAGCCTGGAGAAAAATTTTAGCATTCTTTACCGATGTATACAACATGATAATTGCTTTGAAGTTGAAACTCTGTGCACTAGGAAGAGTAAAGGTTTACACCACATTTCACATGTAAAACCGTTTATTGAAAGATAATCTGCTTTTTAGCTTTGTCTTTGCCATAAAACTTTTCGCTTTACATTTCTAGTATGCTCTGTCAGATTTAGAATCTGTTAACATGTAACAATGTTTGAAGTGAAATATCCAGTCAAGAACCAAGAGAACTTATTTAAACAGAAATTACGAATGCATTGTTATAGTGAACAGACGACACAGTGTTGTATTTGTACATTCTTGCTTGTTAGTTGCACAATTACGTAACGACTATCAGGCTTACATACTTAGGACACATACTGGTACTGCTAATGAGATTTTAATGCAACATTTTGGTTTACTTGAAAATATATTCTGGATTTAAAGTACTTTCTGTGAGATACCAGATGACACAGTGGTTAGTTTATGTGACAGCTACACGATTTTATCACGACGCTACTAATGAGTGACAATATACAATGTTGCTTTTGCGGTGTTTCTGTTTTATATCTGCACAGTTTTTCTGTTTTATTCTGGAAAGTAAAACATGTTTTAGTAGTAACTTTTGTGGTATAGCTACAATGAGACTGCCTTTTCCGTAGCACAACAATACGTTACAGCACAGTACTTTCTTCATCATGGCAATAAGCGCAATAACTACGATATCTATACATAAAGCATTTCACTTTTGTTTATCATGAGGTAAGTACATTGACTTCTGCAGAACTTAGCTTTCAGAGGACAATAACTACGACACTTTCACAGAGATTATCTTACAGCAAGACGCACATTTAGCGCTACAGGACATGTGTTTGAGTGATTAATTTTGTACTTAAAACATTTATTTTTAAAGATATTTGAAGTTCAATGATACAAAGGTTTTCAGTGATACATTTCATTTCATTGCTGTAATCTGTAACACCTGAGGGTATAATTACATTAATCCTCAGGGGGGTACACGCTTACTTTGTGTACCATGTGTGTGGCAACCACAAGGAACCCTAGCTAATATGGTATTTGCTTATACAACTTTACCCATCGGTACCATATATATCTAACACACAAATTACACAGCTATCTGATCATTTAACTGAGAGATAAACATTTTTTTTACTACGTCAGTGACACATGTTTACGTAATTACACCGTTGGATAACTTCACACTTACGAAATTGTATTTTGCCTGTACTGTGTGAACTCTTCATATTTTTTCGGAACCATTGTGATACTATGAGAGCTTTGAATGATGTATTTGGTATGGATTCATGATTTTTAAAGTACGTTTGAGGCAGATGACACTTTTGACATGAGCAGAGAATTTTTTTAATTATTGGAGGAAGCTACGACGATTTTGAGATTTGACTGAGGTGTTATGATGTTATTTTTACGACGACGATGTGTATTATGTTGTTGAGGAATGTTTATTATGCTACGTATTTCTCATGATGAAATATTGAAGAAGTGTCGACGAATATGTATATGTATAATGACGTAAGGAATAATGAGTAGTGTTTAGGGACTCTGATTTGTGAAAAAGGTTGTTGGAAACCAAGAATCGTACTTTAAGAGTTATGAAATGTGTGTATATGAGTGAATGTATCACAATGCTGGCGAAAATTTTTTGGACACTGTTATATCAATAGCATTTTGTTTCTACAGATTTGTAACGCTAATTCTTGACCTGTGAAATATTTTTATGTGAGACTGTCACTGTAGCGGAAACTGCTGTCGTAAATATTTCCGTGAGAAAGTTAAGTGACCACCTGCACGTAATGCGTCGCGGGCACCCACCTGGGCGACAGCCGCCCGAAAAAAAAAAAAAAAAAAAAGCCATTAGCCTTTCAGAGGCGCAGGTGGAGAAAAAAAAAAGGAGAGACCATTAACCTCGCTATTGACATTCCTTTGTGGAAAGCATCGCAAATAAGACACGCTCATTACTTGGAAACATATGATTATATTGTGGAGTGCCTACTTTCTGCTACTTACTGAAATGCTTATAAACTGATGGGAAATATTCTTACATCTGCAAACCTGATTATGACAAGTGTCTTTCTACGAGAGTTGAGAGCTACTGACTTATGAAATGTCACATGACTATTGAATGATATTTGTATGCTTTGGTTTGCGTAATTGCTTATTTCATTTGATACCTGTTTTCCAGCTGTGTTACAGCATTAGTTTTATAAAATAAACTTAAATGCATTTGCTAATGTGAACACTTTCTGTCAACAGATCTATTAAATAATAATTTTGTGATCCACATTCTTCAAAAAAGGTGCACTTGGAAAGGAAAGAACAATAAGAAGGAACTAGTAACAGTAACACATAATTTTCTTTTCAAGTGCATGGTAATATTTTTTTTACAATAAGTTGTTGTGGTGCACCACTTTAATTACATAGACATTAAGATGTGATTATACATTTCCCTTAACTGCATTGTTGTCTTTAGTGTACTATTTTTTCTGCTTGTGGGTTTGTCATGTTTAGATATAAGTTATTACATTTACTGCTGCTTGCTTTGCCAATTTCCATTTTTTGTGTCATTGCTGTTTGTATTAATTGTTTTGTACTGCTGCATTGCCTCGTCCCTTAGTATATATATCTGAGCTCAGTAGATTTAAGTTAGCTTAAGAGGGGGTAGACTATATAAGAAACTAACTATTATAAATTTATAAGAAATAGGATACTGTACAGTGGAGAAAAACTATTGTTGACGGAGGATGTGAACAAAATACAGAAGGCAGGCTTAGATAGGACTTTTTGGGAATAATGATGAACAAAGGGAGATCTCCATGCAAAATACTGCAGTAAAACAAAGCCTGTCCTTTCCCTTTTGTGTTATCCCACTATATGTTTGTGTACCCTTGTGTATTTGTTTTCTTCCTGTCTCTGTGTACTGTTTCATAGAACTTTTTTCGCTTCTAATACTAAGTTACATTCACTATGATGAGGAATACTGTTATCCTCAAATACAATTGGCATTAATAATGTGTTATTTACTTTGTAAAGGTGTTTAGACATTATTTATTCTGTTTTGTGTTAATGCTCATGTGTGAAGTTGATGTTTCGAAAGTTATTCTGATCTTTTATGTATTTACTTATGTCATAATTCCTGTAACACTGATGTATATGTTAGTTCGATTCTTTTGTAAAGCCTGTACCACGAATGTTATCTGTATTGTTATGTTCTTTAATGATGTATTTTGTACCTTCGTAATTGTATTCTTATGTTATAAAATTGTAATTGACACCAGTTCATCTTATTATTAACTTGTAAGTTACATTTCACTGCACACGTTTCTGTTGGTCATAGTATATGGACAATATGTGAGAAGTAGGGACTGTTAGTGTTTGCACGTGTGTTAATAATTCAGCAAGGGACTGGATAACAGCATTGCTGGTTCTAAGGACAATTCCAAAAACTTTGTGAGTGCACAAGTGGTGGTTTATGGCCTTGCTATATTCTCCGCAAGACTCTTCGATGGTGAATGTGCACCTGCACAATCGCAACAGATGGCTGCTGGCCATCTCTACAAGGACTACAGTGGGTCTGCATCTTTGATGGCCCACCATTACCATTATCTCTACAAGGACTACAGTGGGTCTGCACCTCTGGTGGCCCACCAATACCACAATCTCTACCAGGACTCCAATGGGTCTGCTCTGTGATGACCTACCTACCGATACTCTTCAAAATTTCGACTGACTCTGCTGTGGGTTTGCTCTGTTGTGGCCCATTACCTGTATGCATGTCAAGAGTCAGCACTGTCTTTCCGTTGGAAGGACAACACTACTTCTTCAAGACGGCATGGAAATCCACTACTTCTGTGTGCATTGTCTTTTACTGCTCAGACTTTGAGAAAAGAAACAGCAGTTTCACTGTGATGAATGATCAGGACTGTCTTTATAGACTGTGAGAAAATTTGAGCTTTTGACCAACATAATATCAATAAGTGTGTGCATTTGATTTCTTTGTTATTGTAATTATGAAAAATTTTTTCAAATCTGTATTGGCCACTGCCCAACCCAATTTGTAAAATTTTTTTGTGGGGAGCATGGGGGCTATGTAAGTAGGCTGTTTATGTTTTCTCTATGTAAGTAGGCTGTTTATGTTTTCTTATTGGCAACATTACGTAGCGCTCAATATGAAAATCACTGGCTGTGCTGTGTGCAGTCTGTGGCTGCTTTGCATTGTTGTAATACTCGCCATTGTAGTGTTAGGCAGCTGGCTGTGAACAGCGCATAGCGTTGCGCAGTTGGAGGTGAGCTGCCAGCAGTGGTGGATGTGGGGAGAGAGATGGCGGAGTTTTGAAATTTGTCATGAACTGCTACATTTATACACTCCTGGAAATTGAAATAAGAACACCGTGAATTCATTGTCCCAGGAAGGGGAAACTTTATTGACACATTCCTGGGGTCAGATACATCACATGATCACACTGACAGAACCACAGGCACATAGACACAGGCAACAGAGCATGCACAATGTCGGCACTAGTACAGTGTATATCCACCTTTCGCAGCAATGCAGGCTGCTTTTCTCCCATGGAGACGATCGTAGAGATGCTGGATGTAGTCCTGTGGAACGGCTTGCCATGCCATTTCCACCTGGCGCCTCAGTTGGACCAGCGTTCGTGCTGGACGTGCAGACCGCGTGAGATGACGCTTCATCCAGTCCCAAACATGCTCAATGGGGGACAGATCCGGAGATCTTGCTGGCCAGGGTAGTTGACTTACACCTTCTAGAGCACGTTGGGTGGCACGGGATACATGCGGACGTGCATTGTCCTGTTGGAACTGCAAGTTCCCTTGCCGGTCTAGGAATGGTAGAACGATGGGTTCGATGACGGTTTGGATGTACCGTGCACTATTCAGTGTCCCCTCGTCGATCACCAGTGGTGTACGGCCAGTGTAGGAGATCGCTCCCCACACCATGATGCCGGGTGTTGGCCCTGTGTGCCTCGGTCGTATGCAGTCCTGATTGTGGCGCTCACCTGCACGGCGCCAAACACGCATACGACCATCATTGGCACCAAGGCAGAAGCGACTCTCATCGCTGAAGACGACACGTCTCCATTCGTCCCTCCATTCACGCCTGTCGCGGCACCACTGGAGGTGGGCTGCACGATGTTGGGGCGTGAGCGGAAGACGGCCTAACGGTGTGCGGGACCGTAGCCCAGCTTCATGGAGACGGTTGCGAATGGTCCTCGCCGATACCCCAGGAGCAACAGTGTCCCTAATTTGCTGGGAAGTGGCGGTGCGGTCCCCTACTGCACTGCGTAGGATCCTACGGTCTTGGCGTGCATCCGTGCGTCGCTGCGGTCCGGTCCCAGGTCGACGGGCACGTGCACCTTCCGCCGACCACTGGCGACAACATCGATGTACTGTGGAGACCTCACGCCCCGCGTGTTGAGCAATTCGGCGGTACGTCCACCCGGCCTCCCGCATGCCCACTATACGCCCTCGCTCAAAGTCCGTCAACTGCACATACGGTTCACGTCCACGCTGTCGCGGCACGCTACCAGTGTTAAAGACTGCGATGGAGCTCCGTATGCCACGGCAAACTGGCTGACACTGACGGCGGCGGTGCACAAATGCTGCGCAGCTAGCGCCATTCGACGGCCAACACCGCGGTTCCTGGTGTGTCCGCTGTGCCGTGCGTGTGATCATTGCTTGTACAGCCCTCTCGCAGTGTCCGGAGCAAGTATGGTGGGTCTGACACACCGGTGTCAATGTGTTCTTTTTTCCATTTCCAGGAGTGTATATGATGATATCAAGGTAAATACATTGTTTGTTCTCTATTAATATCTTTCATTTGCTAACTATCCCTATCAGTAGTTAGTGCCTTCCATAGTTTGAATCTTTTATTTAGCTGGCAGTAGTGGCGCTCGCTGTATTGCAGTTGCTTGAGCAGCGAAGATTTTTGTGAGGTAAGCGATTTGTGAAAGGTATAGTTTAATGTTAGTCAGGGCCATTCTTTTGTAGGGAATTTTGAAAGTCAGATTGCGTTGCGCTAACAAAATATTGTGTGTCAGTTTAAGCACAGTCATGTATAATTGTTCAAAGGGGACGTTTCACACCATCCTATCCAGAAAGTGCACTGTAGCGTTAGATAATTACGAGACCATAAGATAGAGAATCACCAATGTAAAGCCATGCCCACTGGGTGCCGTTTCGCACGTGTAATTTTTGAATAAAATGTAATGGTGTGTTTAGGTTAACTTTGAACCATAATAGAATTTATAGGAATAAAAAAGATAGTGAAAAGAAAAAAATTGGTGGCCTTGTTCTTCAAATAGTGTGTAGTCATGATACCCAGAATTTATAATGTGTGCGCAATTCATATTCAGTGAGATGGCCACGTGTTGACAAAAGCCGTAAAAAAGAAGACAAAAGAAAGAAAATGTGGTATTGCCAGTGCGTAGTGAACAATCAGAGCTGTGTAAATTACTAATAGTCAGATTGCGTTATCCGTTTCCGTTGGGTAATATTCAAACAGGAGAATAATTTGTAGCTTAATTGTGGGTACTAGAGCTCATAATGTCGTTGATGTTACACGAGAAATAAAAACAAATCCTCTCGCTTGGCAGACCACTCATCTTGCAGGCCTGACTGCTTGATGCCACAGTATAAGCAAGGCATGTGGGTGCCTCTCATCTTTAATTCCCTTCCCAAATTTCTCTTTGCGCTCATTTATTTCTTGCTGAATGTACAGATTAAATAACATTGGAGAGACGCAACCACACCGATTCAGTCCCTTCTCAATCATGCCCATTTGCAGTGCAAATGGCTATAAGTGACGTTGCTTACACACTTTTATCCTTGGTGACATATTTGGTACGATTGTTCCTGTTCAGTTAAATTCAATTTTCCTTTTGCTATACCCACTATAAATCGTTGAGCTAAAGAAGTATGTGTTCACTGTCTAGGTAACTGTCTACAATATCTTTGCAGACAGATCGCATTACTAATTTGATTCATGGGTCGAATTCTTATATGTGAGAGAGCATTCTTTCATAATCAGGGTATATTCGGATTTTCTTTAGTAGGTAATTCGCTTTTCAAACCTGCCAGGGTAGAAAGTTCTAAAGAAATTCTGATCATATCTAAAGCCTGTGTCCTCGGAAACTTTCGCGGCGTCATGTCTGAATGAAATCGTATTGGTTTTCATGTCGATGGCTACTCATCGAAAGCTTGAGTATTTTATTCGAACTGAGGCCGCTTGAAAGCCGAGAAGATTGTACGAAAGAAAATACACGGTCATAATGTATAAACTATCCTACCAAGAACTACGGAACAGTCAATCCACGCGAGGATATTTTATTCATATCTAAAGGCTTCAGTGACACGTTAGTGTCCAGACATTGGTGGATTACAGGCTAACAGAAACTGAGAATAATAAAGCAAAAGCAGAAATACTGAATTCCATTTTCAAATCGTTCTTTAAAAAGCAACATACAGAAATACTGGCCCAGCTTCATCTTGGCACAACTGCAAAGATGGGCGATACAGATATTGGTAACATTAAGAAACAGCGGAAATAGCTAAAATTAAAAAAGGTACAGAGCCCATTTTGAGGTGAGTTACGTCCCACTTGAACCACAAGATACCATAGATCATCCGAATAAAAAACTGGGCGCTGTGGTTAGAAGAAAGCACGGTTTCATATCTGCCTACAAGAAGGGTAACAGAAACGATTCAGAAACCACCGTTCAATATCAACGACGTCCGGCTTTTCTGGAAATCCAGTATCCTAAGTTCAGACACAATGGTTTATCTCCACGCAGTAACCTCAGACTTTTTGCAGTTGATGCAGTTATCTATAATGAAGTACTACACTACTGGCCATTAAAATTGCTACACCACGAAGATGACGTGCTACAGACGCGAAATTTAACCGACAGGAAGTAGATGCTGTGATACTGAAATTATTAGCTTTTCACAGCATTCACACAAGGTTGGCGCCGGTGGCGACACCTACAACGAGCTGACATGAGGGACGTTCCCAACCGATTTCTTATACACAAACAGCTGTTGACCGGCGTTGCCTGGTGAAACGTTGTTGTGATGCCTCGTGCAAGGAGGATAAATGCGTACAATCACGTTTCCGACTTTGATAAAAATCGGATTGTAACCTATCGCGATTGCGGTTTATCGTATCGCGCATTACTGCTCGGGTTGGTCGAGATCCAATGCCTGTTAGCAGAATATGGAATCGCTGGGTTTAGAAGGGTAATACGGAACGCCGTGCTGGATCCCAACGCCCTCGTATGACTAACAGTCGAGATGACAGGCATCTTATCCGCATGGCTGTAACGGATCGTACTGCCACGTCTCGATCCCTGAGTCAACAGATGGGGACGTTTGCAAGACAACAACCATCTGCACGAACAGTTCGACGACGTTTGCAGCAGCATGGACTATCAACTCGGAAACCATGGCTGCGGTTACCCTTGACGCTGCATCACAGACAGGAGCGCCTGCGATGGTCTACTCAACGACGAACCTGGGTGCACGAATGGCAAAATGTAATTTTTTCGGATGGTTTCAGGTTCTGTTTACAGCATCATGATGGTCGCATCCGTGTTTGGGACATTGGAAGCGTATATTCGTCATCGCCATACTGGCGTATCACCCGGCGTGATGGTTACACGTCTCGGTCACCTCTTGTTCGCATTGACGGTAGTTTGAACAGTGGACGTTACATTTCAGATATGTCACGACCCGTGGCTCTACCCTTCATTCGATCCCTGCGAAACCCTACATTTCAGCAGGATAATGCACGACCGCATGGTGCAGGTCCTGTACGGGCTTTTCTGGATACAGAAAATGTTCGACTGCTGCCCTGGCCAGCACATTCTCCAGATCTCTCACCAAATGAAAACGTCTGGTGAACGGCGGCCGAGCAACTGGCTCGTCACAATACGGCAGTCACTACTCTTGATGAACTGTGGTATCGTGTTGAAGCTTCATGGGCAGCTGTGCCTGTACACGCCATCCAAGTTCTGTTTGACTCGATGCCCAGGCGTATCAAGGCCGTTATTATGGCCAGAGGTGGTTGTTCTGGGCACTGATTTCTCAGGATATATGCACACAAATTGCGTGAAAATGTAATCACATGTAAGTCCTAGTATAATATATTTGTCCGATGAATACCCGTTTATCATCTGCATTTCTTCTTGGTGTAGCAATTTTAAGGTCGAGTAGTGTAGTTCAGTAATTGTCACCCTGTGTGGAGGAGTTATGAAGAGATGACAAGCACAGGATGAATTTGCATGGAGGGCTGTATCAAAGCCGTCCCCGGAAACGAATAATTCATTCAACACAACATCTGACGATGGTGTGTAACGACGGAAACACGTAATTTTATTCGGTATACGAGTAGAAACTGTCGCAGCTGTGGAACAACTGTGGTTCAGCAGGAAAAGAGAATGGAGAGCACGTGCTGTGGGCGACTGTGAGGATCAGAGAGAGAGAGAGAGGGGGGGGGGAGAGAGAGAGAGAGAGAGAGAGAGAGGGAAGGAAAGCTCGGACAGCCGGCAGTCTCCCAGACAATCACAAAGAAGGGCGGCCGGCTTAACGCCGCCATCACCGCTGACGAGCCGCGGCCAGCCTGCAGTGGCCGCCGGCGGCACTCTCGTAGTGCAGCCGTTCGCTCGTCGTGTAACTCGCGCTTTATGCCCTTGCTGCGGAATATACTGCGGGCAGCTTTGCAGTATAACCCGGGACATTAGCGCACGACGTGCAAAGAGGCCGGAATAAAGTTTTACAGCGTCACGACAGCCGCGTGGGACGGCAAATGGCCTCGTTCCAGGAAGGGGTAGATCAAGGGACCGCTGCAGCTATCGCGGGATTGGTGCGAGGGACATTTCATCGGTTCGGATGAGCTGTCGAGTCAGGGCAGATCTGAACAGACGACCAGTAAATGGAAATACCTAGGAGCGCAAGCGGGAGTGGAAAGACCGATTTGATAGAAGTGGGAATCAGAGGCATTTTAAGAAACTGCTTTTCAACAGACCTGCCTTTGAGTGGGATCGGCAACATCAATGATTAAATTAGACGTACTTCTTATTCCATAAACCCATAGGTAGCAGTTATTCGACGTGTCATAAAACAATAACACATACGTCATATTTACAAAATGAAGACATACGATAATGTCCCTTTCACAAATCCCAAGTGAATTGGTCCTCATGAATGCGGAGAAAGTAAAATACATCTAAACTTTGTAATGTTGTTGCATTAATTTGTTCTGAAAGCGGTGCTGATATTCAAGACCATAAAAGTGGGTTAAAAGCTGTGAGTTATCTGAGGAAGTTAACCTTGTATTACTGCGCAACTGTTTCACCAGGTATCCAGTCTAGCTTACCAAATTCCCAACCAGACTAACATTAATTATAATCTTTTAGTACTCATCTTACGATAACCGGTGATATATATATATATATATATATATATATATATATATATATGTATATATATATATATATATATATATATATATATATATATATAAAGACAATTTAAATAAAAAGAAATAAATCAGTTTATATTTGGACATTTATTTTAACATTGATCATTGTTCCGTTAAAATTTCAGCATATCAAACTTCATTCATAACTAAACTGGTGCCTTATTTAGGATTGTGAAAATGTGAGTTTGTAATCTTACCGAATACATCAAATAGGGAGCCAAGATTGTGGGCTACATACAACACTGCATCCATAAAATAACACACGAAGAACGTTGAAACATATCCAATAGGAAATTAACCACAACCAACCGATTCAATTTTCACCCAAAGAAGTTACGTTCTTAGCGCAATCCGGTCCGTCATGAAATTACCACACACTGGTATACTAAATTCATACTAACTCTCTGTGAAATCTTCCCGAAAAGAATAGCTGAGGGCTACTTTGATGCTTACACCACATGCTTCACGTGGTACTGGTCTCACAAAGTACACCCCACATGGGTTGAACATAAAGAAAAGTTGGTATATTGAAAAATATTGTCAAGACGAGACGTTATAATCTCACGCACATTCACATTTAAGATTGATGATCTTAGTTAGAGTTACTGATCAACACGTGGTTCCACTTTACTCACAAAGTAGTGACAAAGCAACTACCGGAAGATATTCTGAACTTCACACTCGAATTACACTACGTTGAAATTTAAGATAACATTAGATATTTTAGAGCTAAACCTGAAATAAAGGTGATTAAATTTTCAGTTAGGCTGAAGTTAAGAAATCCATTGTCCTACGGACTTAGCAGACACGCGCTTAGCCGGAGATCTGACCACTTCAGATGTTCGCCGCGGACAGACTGACCTGGGCCCCCACCAAGGGTGCTTCCAGATAGGAAACGGAAGTGGCCAGAGAGGCAGCTTCCTATACCAACATGACAAGCGACGGACAGGACCATACTAAGAGTAGAAACCTCTCTGCTTTTAGAAACCGTAGTTACCTGTTGCGAAGTTGGTCCTACTGTTCCCTAGCAGACAGGCTTGTCTGCTTCCATCAAGCAAGCAACTAGAAATACATTTGCTCATTCATCCTCTCACACAGAAGGGAAGGGGGATGACAGTATCTTATCATATACAGTATATAAAAAAAACAGATGTAGGTTCCGTATGAGACTGTGTGACATGAATTGCATATAAACTGTGTTTTAAAGTGTAGTAGTGTGACAGATCGTTCTTGTTTATGTGTAAAAGTAACACCTTCCACTGCTCAGTCTCCTCCCAGATAGTCAGAAACACCACAGTAAATTTAGAAGAGGAATTTGTGCCGTAAATGACAACAGATTTAAGAAATTAACATGAAAGGAATCCAACAGAGACCTTTCAACGTACTTCCATTTAAGAGGTAACAGCAAACTGGTCACAAAACAGGTAAATGTACAATATACTAAAAATTAGGGTGTCTTGAAAATCACCCTTGTGCAAACAAATTATTTTATTTTATTTTTATATTTACCCAGATATTGTTTTGACACCTATGTGTTATCGTCTGTGGGTAAAATTTTTATTTTTGTACAGCACAATATCAAATTTATAATAATTTATCTGTTGCAGGCCTAAGAACTAAAGTATGTGCAAATTGTTTTGTTTTGTTTAGAAGCTCATCTCAAAATTACATCGTTAAAGGAACTGCATAATTATGCACCAGTATTTTTGATAACATGTCATCTGCAAACGCCGGCCGGTGTGGCCGCACGGTTCTAGGCGCTTCAGTCTGGAACCGTCGACCGCTACGGTCGCAGGTTCGAATCCTGCATCGGACATGAATTTGTGTGATGTCCTTAGGTTAGTTAGGTTTAAGTAGTTCTAAGTTCTAGGGGACTGATGGCCCCAGATGTTAAGTCCCATAGTGGTCAGAGCCATTTGATTTTTTTCATCTGGAAACTAGCCATGTAGAAAATTACCGCATATTTGTTAAGAACTGTTTTGTCGGTAGACGTTATTTACGTTTCTGTACTTACATTTTTCGTCCTGTTACGTGTCTCTGGTGTCTCGATCGACTGCTATTCACTGCACTGTTTCCACACGATGACGTGCACATGACAATTCTTAGCCTATTGTGGATCTGAATCGTCGTGGAGAAGATCAGAATCTAGTACGTACTTACACTGATCACATTACTGAACTGGAGGCATACAGTACTCTAATCTTAGTAATACATTATTTGATATTATCAGTAATAGCAAACTAGTCACAAAACATGTAAATGTGCAATGTACTGATGCACACATCTCAGTTCTTAGCCTCTTGTAGATATGAATCATCATGGTGTACAGAACTCAGGTCTTAGTAATAGATTATTTGATTTTATCAGTAACAGCAAACTGGTCACAAAACATGTAAATGCATGCACATGACAATTCTTAGTCTGTTCTAGATATAAATCATCATAGAGAAGATCAGAATCAATACTTAAATCAGTCACTTTACTGAACTGAGGGTGTACAGATCTTAGACCTTAGTAACACATTATTCGATATTAACAATGATATACTCACATCTGTTGGGTTTACTTGTAAGTAGGCTGTTTATGTTTTCTCTATGTAAGTAGGCTGTTTAGGTTTTTTATTGGTAACGCCACCTCTGTATGACAATCACTGGCTGTGCTGTGGGCAGTCTGTGTCTGCTTTGCATTGTTGTAATACTCGCCATTGTAGTGTTAGGCAGCTGGCTGTGAACAGCGCGTAGCGTTGCGCAGTTGGAGGTGAGCCGCCAGCAGTGGTGGATGTGGGGAGAGAGATGGCGGAGTTTTGTAATTTGTCATGAACTGATATATATATTATGGCTTGTGATGATATTAAGGTAAATACATTGTTTGTTCTCTATTAATATCTTTCATTTGCTAACTATCCCTATCAGTAGTTAGTGCCTTCCATAGTTTGAATCTTTTATTAAGCTGGCAGTAGTGGCGCTCGCTGTATTGCAGTAGCTTGAGCAGCGAAGATTTTTGTGAGGTAAGTGATTTGTGAAAGGTATAGTTTAATGTTAGTCAGGGCCATTCTTTAGTAGGGAATTTTGAAAGTCAGATTGCGTTGCGCTAAAAATATTGTGTGTCAGTATAAGCACAGTCTTGTATAAATTGTTCAAAGGGGACGTTTCATATGGCGACCCTTAGCCTAGGATACCTCACTGGAATCTTCTGATTTTTGTTGTAGTTTGTGTAATTAGTGTAGATTTTGTTTATTGGTAGCGCGTAATCATAGAGAGAATTTCCTTTGTAGTTGTAGTTTTTCATTGTTGTACAGTAAAACAGTTGTGGCATGCATGTAGATTTGCACCAAGTATTTCGCAGCTGCGCTTGCAATTAACTAGATATTATTTTCAGTGCTATGTTAATGTGTTCTCTTATTTTTGATCTTCAAATTGTGTTTTTCTGTGTTGTCGTGTGAAATACTGTGACAATAATGGCGTGTGAAAAACGTAATACTAGGCTCCAAAGTAAACTGAGAAATGACAGTGAAAATGAAAGCAGTGTGTTAGCGCCACCGAGTAATGAATTAACTGATGTTCAAAGTAGTAATTTGGTAACTGTTCATAGGGAAATGGAGCAGGCGGCAAACAATGGCGTGGACAGTGAAACAATTAGTGAAGAGGGACGCATTATCGATCGATCGGTCGGCAACAGCTCGCCTCAGGAATCCGAAATGACAGGACACAATTTCGCAAATACTGTAGATTCAGGTTTTGGTTCCTCACCGTTTTCTCAAATAAGTCAAGACACATTTTCTGCTTGTCAAAATGTGAATGTTGCCGGTGCAAATTCACTGCCGAAAAGCACTGAGGAACATGTTCCAGACACCAGTGCATTGTTATTACAATTAATACAGCAAATGGGACAAACACAGCAAAAGCTTCAAAAGTTAGACACAATGGAACAAAATCTTCGAAAGTTAGACACAGTGGAACAAAATCTTAAAAAGTCAGACATAGTGGAACAAAATCTTAAAAAGTTAGACACAATGGAACAACATCAGAGACAAACACAGCAACAGTTAGACGCAATGGAACAAAATCTTCACACCACGCTTGAACAAACACGTGAAGATTTAACTACTGAGTTACATAACATTGAATCGAAATGTCAAAAAGTCTGTAATGACGTAAAAACACAAATTTGTGAGCATTTTCAACCTATTTTTTCGCGGCATGAAAATGTATTACAGAATCACGAAGCAGCCATAAAAGAACTGCAAACCATTGTTCATGAAAATCACGACACCTTGCAAGCTAAATTTGACTCAGTTGCATCTACCGATTCGGTTACGCAACTTGCAAAAACTCAGGATAACTTAAAGGACACAGTAGATACTCTGAAACTTGGTTCAAAAAAACACACTGAAGAAATAAGTACACTATCGGAGAAAGTAGCCGAACTTTCGGATCAGGTCACTAACTTATCTACAAAGGTAGATGATGATCTGAATGACACAAGACCCCTAGCCTTCACTGACACAGAAGAGTATGAACAAATAAGAAAATTCAAACAAAATCAGAATCAAATTAATACACAACACCAAAGAGAAATCCGGGAAGTACAAGATCAGCTGACACAGGTAATACAAGAATTACGTATTTCAGAGGATACTCGCGCTCCAACACGGGAAGAGGGACTTAGAAATACGGAAAAGACGCAAAATAATAACACAGGGCATTTCGTAAGTTATGAAAGAAACTGGCAATGTGCACCGAATTTCGATATGGAACCGCCGACACGACGTAACAATGACCGATATGCTACTCGCCGACATGATGATTTTGACTATAAGCTGTTCATTACTACACGTAAATTCAAAACATTTAAGAATTCTGGCAACGACATTCATCCACAAGCATGGCTCCATCAATTCTCTCATTGTTTTCCTCCCAACTGGTCGTTGGGACACAGATTAGAATTTATGTGTGGCTACTTAGAGAATGAACCAGCTGTAAGAATGCGATCGGTAATTCACGATTGCCACAGTGAAGGAGATTTTTATCATGCCTTCCTCTCAGCGTATTGGTCTCAAGCGACACAAGACCGTGTAAAACATAGCATCATGATGATGAAACACTTTGAACAATCTGAATTTTCCAGTCTTGTCAAATATTTTGAAGACATGTTGCACAAGAATCAGTACCTGTCAAACCCATACAGCCCCTCAGAACTCATCCGCATTTGCTTACTCAAATTGCCTGAACATTTACGACATATTATTTTAGCAGGACGTTGCAAAGATGACATTGAAGCATTTCAGGGTCTGTTACAAGAATTGGAAATTGACACTGACAATCGGGGAACTCGGAAACAGAAGCACAACAATTACAGGTCACATCTGTCACAATTCCACGATGAAAGAAATAATAACTGGACACGACGAGGCTATTCTCACAACACATATCGTGACCAAAACAGACACCACCCGTATGACAACCGTTGGCAGAGTAGTAATAATTACAGGGAAAGATCACCTCTCCGTGGTAATGACTATCACAGAGACAATCAGAGAAATAGACAATATGACAACCAGAACCATTATTATCAAGGGAGGCAGAATAACTTCAGACGCAACAGTTCAGCGCGCAGTTACGACTCAGGGAGAAATTCTCCACCACATGACCGACAAACAAGAAACTATGTAAACTACCGACAAAACGACAGACCTGAATTCCATCAGAACTGGCGAGCTTTAAACAGAGCTGGGCCCTCTCGGCAAGGCGAATTTGTGGAAGTTAGGCCTCCTAATCCCAGTAACGACGCGCGCCAACAAAGAGACAGACAATGACTCGCACAGCAGGCAGCTGCGTGCGGCCGCTGGCTCAGGGAAAAATAACAAAGACGCTAGCCTTGAGAAAAGATTTAGCATTCTTTACCGACGTATACCGCCTGACAATTGCGTTCAAGTTCAAACGCGGAGTACTATGAAGAGTAAAGGTTTACACCACATTTCAAATGTAAAACCGTTTATTGAAAGATAATCTGCTTTTTAACTTTGTCTTTGCCATATAACTTTTCACTTTACATTACTAGTATGCTTGTCAGACTTAGAATCTGTTAACATACAACAATGTTTGAAGTTAAATATCCAATCAAGAACCAAGAGAACTTACTTAAACAGAAATGACGAATGCATTGTTATAGTGAACAGACGTCACAGTGTTATTGTGTGTACATTCTTGCTTGTTAGTTGCACGATTATGGAACGACTATAAGGCTTACATACTTAGAACATTTACCAGTACTGCTAATGAGATTCTAATGCAACATTTTGGTTTACTTGAAA
Organism: Schistocerca serialis cubense; assembly: GCF_023864345.2. Lineage (NCBI taxonomy): Eukaryota > Metazoa > Arthropoda > Insecta > Orthoptera > Acrididae > Schistocerca > Schistocerca serialis. Next base: position 8,645,200 of record NC_064644.1, read on the forward strand.
ATATATTCTGGATTTAAAGTACTTTCTGTGAGATACCAGATGACACAGTGGTTAGTTTATGTGACAGCTACACGATTTTATCACGACGCTACTAATGAGTGACAATTTACAATGTTGATTTTGCGGTGTATCTGTTTTATATCTGCACAGTTTTCTGTTTTATTCTGGAAAGTAAAACAGGTTTTAGTAGTAACTTTTGTGGTATAGCAACAATGAGACAGCCTTTTTTTGTGGCACAACAATACGTTACTGTACAGTACTTTCTTCATCACGGCAATAAGCGTAATAAGTATGATATCTATACGCAAAGCATTTCACTTTTGTTTATCATGAGGTAAGTACATTGGCTTCTGCAGAACTTAGCTTTCGGAGGACGATAACTACGACACTTCCACACAGATTATGTTGCAACAAGACGCACATTTAGCGCTACAGTACACGCATTTCAGTGATCAATTTTATACTTAAAACATTTATTTTTAAAGATTTTTGAATTACAAAGAAAGTTTTCCGTGATATATTTCATTCCATTGGTGTAATCTGTAACACCTGAGGGTATAATTACATTAATCCTCAGGGGGGTACACGCTTACTCTGTGTACCATGTGTGTGGCAACCACAAGGAACCCTAGCTAATATGGTATTTGCTTATACAACTTTACACATCGGTACCATATTTCTCTAACACACAAATTACACAGCTATCTGATCATTTCACTGAGAGATAAACATTTTTTTTACTACGTCAGTGACAGATGTTTACGCAATTACACAGCTGGATAACTTCACACTTATGAAACTGTATTTTGTCTGTACTTTGTGAAACTGTTCATATTTTTTCGGAACCATTGTGATACTATGAGAGCTTTGAATGATGTATTTGGTATGGGAGCATGATTTTTAAAGTACGTTTGAGGCAGATGACACTTTTGACATGAGCAGAGAATTTTCTTTAGGTTTGGAATTATTGCAGAAAGCTACGACGATTTTGAGATTTGACTGAGGTGTTATGATGTTATTTTTTAGACGACGATGTGTATTATGCTGCTGAGGTATGTTTATGATTAATAGGCTGAGGCTATATGAGTTATTTGATTATGCTTCATATTTATAATGATGAAATATTGAAGACGTGTTGATGAATATGAATACGTATATGTATAATGAGGTAAGGAATAATGAGTAGTGTTTAGGGACTCTGATTTATGAAAAAGATGTTGGAAACCAAGAAACGTACTTTAAGAGTTATGAAATGTGTGTATATTCGTGAATGTATTACAATGCAGACGAAAATTTTTTTTGGACGCTGTTATATCAATAGCATTTTGTTTCTACAGATTTGTAACGCAAATTCTTGACCTGTGAAATATTTTTATATGCGACTGTCTCTGTAGCGGAAACTGCTGTCGTAAATATTTCCGTAAGAAAGTTAACGGACCACCTACACATAATGCGTCGTGGGCACCCAGCTGTGTCAGACGCCTGGAGAAAAAGCCATTAGCGCGTGCCTTTCAGAGCACAGGAAAACACCTGGAGAACAAGCCATTAGGGTGTGCCTTTCATCGCTAATGCGACACCCTCGTTACTTGAAAACATATGATTACTCGCACTTTGTGCTAATTGCTGAAATGCTTATGAATTGATGGGAAATATTCGTACATCTGCAAACCTGATAATGACAAGTGTCTTTCTATGAGAGTTGAGAGCTACTGACTTATGAAATGCCACATGACTATTGAACGATGTTCTTATACTTTGCTTTTCATAGTTGCTTATTTCATTTGATATCTGGTTTCCAGCTGTGTTGCAGCATTGCTTTTATAAAATGAAATGCATTTGCTAATGTGAACACTTTCTGTCAACAGATCTATTAAATAATTATTTTATGATCCACATTCTTTAAAAAAGGAGCACTTGGAAAGGAAAGAACAATAAGAAGGAACTAGTAACTGCATCTATAATTTTCTTTTCAAGTACTTGGTAATTTCTTTTGTAGAATAAATTGTGATGCATCACTCTAATGTTAAGATGTGACATAGGTATTAGACATGGCCATTTTAGTGTAATATTTTTTCTGCTTGCGCTATGTCATGTTTAGGTATAAGTTGCTGCTGTTTGCCAGGCATAGTGTTATTGAATTTGACTTTTGCTAATTTATACTGTAGCTTGCTTTGCAATTTTCCATTTTTTTCATTGCTGTTTATAATAATTGTTTTACGTGCTGCTGCATTGCCTCGTCCCTTAGTTTAGCATCTGAGCTCAGTAGATTTAAGTTAGCTTAAGAGGGGGTAGACTATATGAGAAACTGACTATGGAGAATAGGTAAAGAATGCATTGCGAAGTTATATAAAAAGGATTTGGGCCCAAATGAGTATTCTACAATGAGAAATAATTATTTTGAAAGAAATATGAACAGAATACAGAAAGCATGCTTGGATAAGATTTCTTTGGTGGAAGCAAAGGTTGAAATAAGACGAAAGATCTATAGAATGAAGTTTTGGGATGGACTGCAGTACCAAATGTTACACTGAAAACGAACCCTGTCCTTTCCTTTTGTGTTATCCCAGTACGTGTTTGTGTACCCTTGTGTATTTGTTTTCTTCCTGTCTCTGTGTAGTTTCATAGAATTTTTTTCTTCTTTTAATATTAAGCTACATTCACTATGATGAGGAATACTGTTATCCTCAAATATAATTGGCATTAATAATATGTTATTTACTTTGTAAAGATGTTAGACATTATTCATTCTGTTTAAATGCTCATGTGTGAAGTTGATGTTTCGCAAGTTATTCTGATCTATGTATGTACTCATGTCATAATTCCTGTAACACTGACGTATATGTCTATTTCTATTCTTTTGTAAAGCCCCTATTACTACAAATGTTATCTATATTGTTATGTTTTTAATGATGTATTGTGTACCTTTGTTATTGTATTCTCATGTTATAAAATTGTAATTGTTACCAGTTCTTCAAATTAAGTTACATTTCACTGCACACGTTTCTGTTGGTCATAGTATATGGACAATATGTGAGAAGTTGGGAATGTTAGTGTTTGCACGTGTGTTAATAACTCAGCAAGGGACTGGATAACAGCATTGCTGGTTCTAAGGACAATTCCAAAAACTTTGTGAGCGCACAAGTGGTGGTTATGGACTTGCTACATTACCCGCAAGACTCTTCAGTGGTGATTGTGCACCTGCACAGTCACAACAGATGGCTGCTGGCCATTTCTTCAAGGACTACAGTGGGTCTACATCTTTGATGATCCATCAATACCATTATTTCTACAAGGAATACAGTGGGTCTGCATCTATGATGACCCACCAACACCATTATTTCTACAAGGAATACAGTGGGTCTGCATCTTTGATGACCCACCAATACCATTATTTCTACAAGGACTGCAGTGGGTCTGCACCTCTGGTGGCCCACCAATACCGTAATCTCTACCAGGACTCCAGTGGGTCTGCTCTGTGATGACCTACCTACCAATACTCTTCAAAACTTCGATTGACTCTGCTGTAGGTTTGCACCCATTACCTGTCTGCATGTCGAGAGTCAGCACTGTCTTTCCATTGGAAGGACAACACTACTTCTTCAAGACTGCATGGAAATCCACTACTTCCGTGTGCATTATCTTTTACTGCTCAGACTTTGAGAAAAACAATGCTATTCTCCTGTTATGTACGATTAGGACTGTCTTTATGGACTGTGAGAAAATTTTAGCTTTTGACCAACATTGTATCAATAAGTGTGTGCATTTTATATCTTTGTTACTGTAACTGTGAAAAATTTTTGTCAAATCTGTATTGGCCAGTGCCCAACACCATTTGTAAAAATTTTTTTGGGGAGCATGGGGGCTATGTAAGTAGGCTGTTTATGTTTTCTCTATGTAAGTAGGCTGTTTAGGTTTTTTATTGGTAACGCCACCTCTGTATGACAATCACTGGCTGTGCTGTGGGCAGTCTGTGTCTGCTTTGCATTGTTGTAATACTCGCCATTGTAGTGTTAGGCAGCTGGCTGTGAACAGCGCGTAGCGTTGCGCAGTTGGAGGTGAGCCGCCAGCAGTGGTGGATGTGGGGAGAGAGATGGCGGAGTTTTGTAATTTGTCATGAACTGATATATATATTATGGCTTGTGATGATATTAAGGTAAATACATTGTTTGTTCTCTATTAATATCTTTCATTTGCTAACTATCCCTATCAGTAGTTAGTGCCTTCCATAGTTTGAATCTTTTATTAAGCTGGCAGTAGTGGCGCTCGCTGTATTGCAGTAGCTTGAGCAGCGAAGATTTTTGTGAGGTAAGTGATTTGTGAAAGGTATAGTTTAATGTTAGTCAGGGCCATTCTTTAGTAGGGAATTTTGAAAGTCAGATTGCGTTGCGCTAAAAATATTGTGTGTCAGTATAAGCACAGTCTTGTATAAATTGTTCAAAGGGGACGTTTCATACTGTGATACTTGTCAGTGGATTAGTTGGCCATCAATAAATCCTTTTGGCTCCTCTTGAACTGAACTTAATTAATTATTCAACTTTTTGTGGCTCTTGGCAAGTTATTGAGAATGTATACCCCTGAATAATGGACACCTTAGTGGACCAAAGTAACTGACATTAAATCTTCGTGAAGATTATTATTTTGTCTAACACGGTTTCTGTTAACTGACCTATTGGTTTGAGAAAAATATCAATACCATTTATGACAGACTTCATTAAAGAATAAATACACCGGGAAGCAGTAGCTAGTATTCCTAGTTTCTTGAACTGCCTTCATCAGGATGTTTTTCGTACATACTACAAATAATTCACATTACATGCTTCTGGAATCGGAAAATATTAGGTTGCTTCGTGTGCTACCCCAAAAAATGGGGTTTGTGGCATTTATGGAATTTATTTGTATATCACCTATGTTTGTCAATCTCCACACTCCAAATAAAGATTTGTTTTAACCACTTCAGCAGTCCTGTGGTAATCTCCTCGCAAGTGACTTTATTACCAAGTTGTAATCCCAAGAATTTAACACTGTCAACCTCCATTGTCAGATTGCAGTCATATTCTACACACATACTTAGGGAAACTTTCTTCCACTTTTTGAATAGCATATGGTGTCGCTTTCCAAAGTTTAATGACAAAGAAATAGCCAGTACCTATTTACTTAGGTCCATAAAAATTTTATTTATGGATCTTCCTACACTTTACTTCTTAGTTACTGGAATGTTTTTATCATGTGTGAACAAAACAAGCTTGACATCTGGCAATGTTCCTGATGGAAGATGATTAGTGTACACAAGAAAAAGCAAGGTTTCTAAGATGGAACACCATGTGTAATTACTTCCCAGCCAGAGTCACAAAATAACAAGTTATTAGCTGAGGCTCGTTCGTTGCTTTAACTCTGCAAGTTACTGAAGAAAGCATGATATAAGGTTACTCAAAGTATCTTTGATGCTGAGCGCCTTATTGGCGAACTGTAGCTTGATGTACAAGGACAGAGCGAACAAGGGAGAGGAGGAGACCCATAAGTACCTAGAACTTGCTTCCTGCAGGCAGAGGGATGGTAGTGACAAAATATCCTGCATAGCATCTCTACTGTATACTGTTTGGACTCGTCTGAGTCACTGTTCCCCATATTGGCAGCTTGCAAACGATGCAATATGCCCATTAAGAACGTCAGACATGACTGTTTGTAAGCAAAACTCTCTACAGATGATACTAAAACGTATTAATAACCTCATTTTCTGCTTCCACCCTTTCGAGGACTCTTAGTCAATGATATTTTTGAATCGATTGTTTTTACTGGTATCAGCAGTATCTATTCCGATTTCTTAAAATATTTCAAATGATTAATTTCAGTGTCATCTTAACATAGTTGGTATGTGAATCAAAATAGCTTTTTCAGTTTTAATTCCTAAAAAGGTGACCATTCCGTTGCACACATTATAATGAATCCAGATTTATCAAAACTCCTTGAGATAACCGAAATTTGCAGTACCACCCTCTTCTCCAGTAATGGTTATCCTGAATTTTCAGCTACAAATAATAAGACTCGTGTTTTCCACATATTTGCACTATATTTTGGTGCATTTGCTAAACCTTCTGTCTTTCCAAATGAGTGCACAGCATAATAATAATAATAATAATAATTTTGCATTGTTCTGTGATTTAATATTTGATAAGACAGTTAGGTACCCTGTAGATTCCATTTTACATGAGTTACCAAAAAGACTACATATTTCCTATGATAGCCAAAATATCATTAATGTCACTGATTATAAAACTTATTTATTCAATAAACAGAAAATCATTGTTGTGTATTATCAACATACTTAACTTTTTTTGAATACATTCTCAAGGCAGAGAAAGATGAATATTTATTATCTTATACATTTGGCATAAATAGAAACTTTAAAAATTAAATTTGTTAATTATTTAAATCAATATTTTACTAATTTTTCTTACATTTTTTAAATTTCAAAAGATGTAGCTTTGTTTAAATTATTTACCTCTGAAAAACAGGAAGTAAATATAACAAGTAATTTGAACCATTACTGTCTCTGAAACATTGTGTTCTGTAAAACATATTCCAGGCCAGAGCACACAGATGGTTTACAGTCATTGTTCAGGCTACATTTAGTATGCAGCCTGTGTGCCAAGTGCATGTTAGTTGCCTCAATCAGTACCTGGCAACATGTATATGAGAATATTGGATCTTCTGTGTATATTTGTGCTCTGAGAATTGGGGTTCTCATAAAAAGGTCGAAATTACAGAAAAACTGTGTTTAGTAGGAAAAGAGATATCTTTGTGAAATTTCAGTGTTGTAGTAAGAAACAGAAATGTAAAATAAATCATCCTACATTGTCATCATGGAAAAATATCTTTACTATGAAACTATAGGTCGTCGATAGATAAAAAAAAAAAAACGAAGAGCCTGCAATTAATATACAGATGAGTTCAAAATTTTACTCAGGAAAAATTTTCTTGTGAGCTCTATTCAGTGTTGACCATCCTGACAATATTAGAAACTTACTTTAGTAGCATGGCTACAAAAGTATGTATTTCAATTTCATATCTCCAAAAGTGTTGATTTCAAAACAGAAGAATGAGTGAGTAACATTATATGTGGATGCAGAGATCAGAATCAGTTACAAATTCGTAAAGAGGCAAATAGAACTCTATGTTTCAGGTGAATGAAGGGAGAAAAATACCAATGTTTAAAAATTTATGTGAAAATCAGCAACAAGGGGAAAAATGGACTAACAGTAACATGTAAAGAACGTGGAGGATATATATCAAGAGTAAATACTGTCACCTAATGAAGGTTAAAATGCAGCAGAAGATCGTCAAGCTGATCTTTGGAAGAAAATAAAGGTAGGCATACGATGTTTATTTATTTTTTTGTCGCAATTATTCAAAACGAAAAAAGTTCAAAGTGAAGAAGTTGGGAGGGGAGTGTCAAATGTGAATCAGAATAGAGAAAGACAGGAAAAGTAAAATATTCACACTGGGTAATTATTAAAACACTTCTTTTCCTGATATGTGAACAATTGAAAGCCAATACTGACTAGTTAATATCAGAACTGAAATCTGAAAAGAAGGTTATAAATGACCACTTAATATCAGAACTGAATTAGAAATGAAACAATAGTGAACAATCAGCATCCAAATTATGTGATCAACTCAAAGTAATTGAAGATATAATTCAGGTTAAAAGCGTCTCAAACTACAGAATTAAACAGTGTATGTGTTGAGCCGACTTCAACAACTATAGACCTACCTGTTGCTCAAAATACTGAAATATCAGAGCAAATGTTTAGAAAGAACATTGAAAACTGAAGTGTGGAAAGGTGCAGATTAAATTTGGGTTCAGTGAAAGAAAATGAGGGTATTTTTCTTGAAACTCTGTGCTGAAGGTACTGAACAGTGAAGTGTTGAAACTTGGGTTTCAGTATAGAGCCATGATAGTGTTTGAACCAGATGGCATCAAGCCAAATGGTAATAACAACTAACATCAATGAAAATATTCCCAGAGCATCACAAGTTCTGTTTGTTTTTTGTGTATAGTGAACCTAGGACCATGGTGTCATGCAGTATTATATTTACAATTTCCTTTTCTGTGCTACATGCTGTATCCAACTCATCTGTTTAACTTTCCAAATTATCTTCCACTATCACTCTGTCCTCGCTTCAGTAGATACCAAAGTATTCAGTAAAGGCATAGATATAATATGTTAATAATCTCACAGTATTTGGGAAAGTGAGTTCTTGTGACTGAAGTGTAAAAGGATTTTCTGAGGTTTTAAGAGTAATTATATTTTTGCTATCTATGTTGGAAAACCCTTGGGATATGAAATGAAATTTTTTGCAATTTGAATTTTGTCTCTGTCTGCATTTTGTGCAGTTATATGAACAAAATTTGAGTTTATATGGAAAACATACATGCTCTGATCAAACAAAACTTACATTAGTCCAATTTATTTAAACAAAGCTGGAGTATGTTGTAATACTGAGAAGCAGAAGGTTATGAAATTTTAATGTTTTTTTGGGAACTTCAGTGAAATTTTCAAAATAAATGTGGTTTTATAAGGTGAAAAGTAGGATTTGAAATTTTACTGCTTTATTACAACTATAGTCAGCTGTTATTGGTAGTGTAAAAACATCTGAAGGATTAGTGCAAGAATTTGATGAAAATGGAAATACTGAAGTTAGCTTTCTTGGACAATATGTCAACTTGTGACTGTGCCATTGTGAGAGAAACGTTAGGTAGAGAAGGAGGTACATCAGAACTTAAGAGTGAGTGGATTATGAAAACTAAAAGCTAGATCAGTATTGTGAAATGCTTGAAAAATAGGTCGCCATATGAGAAGTTCTTGTTTTTAAGAATATTCTGTGATGTGGGAGTATGAGAATTAAATTCAGTACACTTTTATATTTGAGATATGATGATGCTTTATGAGTTAAGTGAAGGCTATAGAAATGTATTTTGTGAGATTTATGATGTTATGATGAGGTGTATGAAGGTTTGCTGACTTTGGGGATACATTCCTTGACATTCATGATGTTTACAAGGAAACTATGGTCACATGAGTATGATGATGTGTTAGGGACTTATTGTTGTTCCATTTTATGATTTGTTTTACTCTCATTTATGACAGTACACAGTATAAGGTTTTGGAAAATAAGTAACATGACTTTAAGGTATCTGTTGAAGTTAAATTTTGGTCTGTGGTTATGATGCTAATTCTTATGGCATGGTTGCTATGAATCTGACTTGTTTGAAGTATTTAAATTTAAGTTGATAAATTTATAGTAATGACACAATATCAGGAAGAGAAAAGTAGTGTGATGATCTTTGTGAAATATTGTATGTAATGATGTAGTTGGCTGCAAATAGGTATTACCTGATTATAAATTTTGAAAATGTGTGATATATTCAACACATATATTCACATAAATAAAAATAGTAGATTATTTAACATGAAGAAAGTGGTGAAAAAATGGGATTGGTTGGTGTTGGAAAAATGTTAAGAAATTGTGTTTGTAATATAATTGAGGTGAACAAACTTTTGAGTGATCCTGGCTGTTCTATAATACACTCGTAAGATAATGTCTGAAAAAATATTATGAGAATGCTTAAATGTACTTTATTATGAAAATAGGATTATTTTCTACATGTTTCAATATGGGTGTGTAAAATATGTTCATTGAGTTAGAAGAAGGCCTTGTATTTCAGATATTGCCAAAATCTCATCTACATCAATGATTACAAAACTTATTTATTCAGTTAATAGAAACATGTTGTTGCGTACCACAAACATATTTGTACATTCACATGGTTGAACAAGTTAAATATTTATTGTCTTACAGATGTGGTATGTACAGAAATTTTAAATATTGTACTTCATAATCATTTAAAACAATACATGCTACATATTTTATCCTTTCATTTTTGTAAACTCCAAAAGATATAGTTTTGTTTATATTACTCACTACTGAAAAACAGGATGTAAATAAAATAGTAATTTGAACCATTACCATCTCTAGAACATTACAGGAAGTCATGTTCTAATATATAGCACAAATTCCATGCTAAAGCACACAGTTGGTTTACAGTGATTGCGCTTGTGCATCAAGTGCATGTTCTTTGCCTAAGTCAATAGTTGGCAATATGCATGCATCTTATATTTATATTTGTGGTGTTTGAATTGAGCTTATCATGAAAAAGCCGAAATGGTAGAAAAGATCTCTTTAGTATAAAAGTATTTCATTGTAAAGTTACAGTGTTCTAATTACAATGTCAAATGTTAAATAAATTATCATACGTTGTCTCTGTGAAACTGTTTCTTTACTTTGAATTAGAAGGCTCAAAACCTCTAATTCATTCCTAATAAATGAAGGCAGGGTTCCTCGACTTTTGAGCTAATGTACAGATGAGTTTAAAGTAGTAATACGTTTCTCATGAACATTATTTAATGTCGACCTCTCTGACAATATTAAAAATGTGCTGCAGTAGCAGGGTCCGTTGCCAGATGAGCAAACATTTCAGTTTCATATCTGCAAAAGAGTTAATTTCATTAAAGGAGTGGGTGACACTGCAGCACGCTATATTTAACTGTACTGGCATTAGGATATGTTTTCAGTTCACTAAGTTAAGAAGATGTTATTTATAATTATTCTGAAAATTATTAAAAAATAACAATTTTAAAACTTGTCGCTCGGTTCAAATGGCTCTAAGCACTTTGGGACTTAACATCTGAGGTCATCAGTCCCCTTGTTGCTCGCTTCCTCTTTCATTAGAAAAATTAGAGTGGATTCTTATAGATGGATGAAAATGTAACGACGAGGTTGGAATGACATCCGATGTAATTGTATTGTGCGAGATAGCTAGGATGGCAGGGATCTCAGTTGAACAGGTACACAATAAACTGCACGGGAAACGGGTTTCGGAAACGCTGTTGCACGATGGTTGCCGCGGTAATTGACTGCCGACCAAATATGTGTCGGGAAAATGCTGGAACACAGTGTTTGCCGTAATTTAATCGCAATCCCTAAGACGTTTTTGGTCACTTACTGACTGTAGATGAAATCTGGATCCATCATTACAGTGCAGAACTGAAGCAAAAGTCAGTGCACAAAATCCAGTAACCGTGCTGTTAAGATGATAATCTCTTTGTGTTGGGATTCCAATGGTACAGTCCTCATAGGAAGAGGGGCTGAGCCACAACAAGGGCCAAATAGTCTTTTGGATCGTTCATAGATGCACTCATTGTAGAGAGACTTACATTAGCACGTGAAAGATACGCTTTCGCCAAGACAATATGTTGTTTTACAATGCAGCTGGGGCAGTGGCATGTAATACACTAGGAACTGGGACATAATTCATATTAAAAAATAGTTCACCCAAGAAGTTCGTTCTGGTACATCGTTGTTCGACCATCGCACACATTCTTGTACGGAGGACATAAACATGGGAATCCCTGCCGTTGAGAATCTTCTAAAATCGTTGAAAACAAGAAGTCGTCAGGTTCGAATGGAATGTCAATTCGAATTTACAGAGTACTCTTCGGCATTGGCTCCTCACTTAGCTTGCATTTATTGCAAATCTCGCCCAGCACAACGTCCAAAGCGACTGGATGAAAGTGCATTTGATTTTTATATATAAGAACGGACCCCAAAATCGCAGACCAATATCACTAAAATCTTTTTCAACATTTTGTTGACAGGAAACCAGCAACTTTATTAAATTCCTTAAAGCATTTATTAACGATTATGTCAAGAACATAAATACTGAATCGTTAATAAACGCTTTAAGGAATCTCTAACATCGGTTTGCCGCGGAATTATTGACCATATCCTAAGTTCGAATACCTTAAATCTTCTCAACGCAGAGAAACGTCTTTCCAAAAGTCAACACGAATTTATAAAGCTTCGCTCGTGCGAAACTCAGCTTGCCCTTTTCTCGTACTATATTATGCTAACCACGGGTGAAGGGCAACCGGCAGATTCCATACTCCTAGATTTTCGGATGGCGTTTGACACAGTGACTGTTGATGAAGGTCCGAGCACACGGAATAGGTCATAATTTATATGAGTGACTCGAAGACTTCTAATGTAATGGAATTCAGTACGTTGTCCTGGACGGCGAGTATTCTTCAGTGGCTAAGATAGCGTCAGAAGTGCTCTAGGGAAATGTGCTGGGACCTCTGTTGTTCTCTATGTACATAAAGGATTTGGCGGACAGGTTGGGCGGCAGTCTGCTGTTGTTTGCTGATGATGCTATGGTGTACGGTAAGGTATCGAAATTGAGTGACCGTAGCAAGATACAAGACCGACAAAATTTCTAGTTGGTGTGAATGCTATAAATGTGGAAAAATGTAAGTTTATAAGGATGAGTAAGAAGATAAAGTATTACTAGTGACCTGCTTGACAAGTAAAGTCGTTTAAATGTCTGGGCGTAGCGCTGCAGAGCGATGTGACACGGAACGAGCACGTGGGGACCGTGGCAGGGAAGGTGAGCTGTCGACTTCCGTTCACTGGGAGAATTTTGGGAAAGAGTGGGTCATCTGTGAAAGAGACGACCCTTTCTTGAGTACTACTCGAGCGTTTGGGAGCTACATCCAGTCGGTTTAAAGGCAGACGTCGAAGCAAGTCGGAGGCGTGATACTTGATATGTTGCCGATAAGTTCGATCAACACGCTGGTGTTGCGAAGATGCTTCGAGAACTCAAATGGGAGCCCTCGACAGAAGATGACGTTCTTTTCGTGAAACGCTATTCAGAACATTTAGAGATTCGGAATTTGAAGTTCAGTAAGATTCTATTGCCGTTAACGAACATTTCTGGTAGGGACCATGAAGACAGGATAAGAGAAATTAGGGCTCTCGCGGAGGTATATAGATATTCGTTTTTCCCTCAGTCTATTTGAGAGAGGAACAGGTAAGGGAAAGACTAGTCGTGGTATGAGGAACCCTCCGCCACGCGCCTTATGAAAGTATGCAGACTGTGTATGTAGATGTAGATATTATTCGCCAGATTTACCTTAATGACCTATTCCTGTTCTCCGACTTGGAAACTGGCCTCGGTCGGAAAAGAATTTGCAACAGATAAGGAAGTGATCATTACTGTCAGAAAATGTTTCCGGAGGTTTGGCAAAAGATATTTTTCCAACGGAATTAAAACGATGTACACTCGCTGAGCCAAATATACGTACGTGGATTGAGAAAGTGTTTTCTCTTTGTTCTGAGCAAAATTTTATTCTTATTTTACTGCTTTCAAATGACACTCATACTGTTGCAAAGCTTTTAACTAAATAAACACAGTAAGCGCCTATTGCTGTCAGTCCCAACGTCCGAAATGAATTAGGGACATGAATTAACAAAATCTGTAAACAACAGTTTCCAGGGAACCCCAGCTAACAGCATGTTATGGAGTAAGCTAAGGAAACAGTGTGTTAGCCCATCCCTTTCAGCTGTCAACCAAACGCCTGACAACGAAATATCACAGCTGTTATTTGTTGACACACAGCCAACTAGAACAGACGATAACTTCATCATAAAAAGATATTCGGCGGCTGATGTTACATATCGTATGTTTCCCACTTCCATACTATGTAGGAATTACGTCATAGTTTTTTTTATAAAATATCGAAGTAGTAATTGAGTAACGTCGACCTAAGATTATGGAAAGTTATTCATATGGATGCCTGCCTTCTTGTTTTCTCATCTGTACCCATTCTCTGAGAGAAAGTTCAATTCCGTCATCAGACACAAACTCATGCAGTTGGTCTGTAGCCATCATGATACTGACTAAAGAATTAAGCTGACAAAAACCTTTTGGACAGGGCAACCACAGCTTTGACTAATCATCTTGGGGATTAAGACACCGATTCAGCAGTATTTAATCTTTGTATTATCGGGTCTGATAAGGAAAACTTAAATACAAATGAAGCGGCTTCTTAATCCCCGGGATAAGCTGACAGAGATGATATTAATTAAGACGGATTAAATTAAGAATTCTGAAGTGAGAAAAGATTAGACGTCGCATACTCAAATCTTGTGCGAGTTTTGGAAAACAACTAAAAAAGATATATGAAGCATTTCTTTCGCAAATGACACTAATCCCATTGAAAACAGAGTTTCCAGATGCCGTCTCAACTCCACAGTCCAAATAACTTTTTTATTACATTTGCTTTTCCTGCAGCTTACGAATCATATATTAAATTTCACAAACCGTAGGGCTGGATCTTATTAAAAAATTACATAGCTACGAAATACATCATTTAGTATGTAAGATAATTAGTTTTAATGGAAATGTATTTACAGATGCACTTTTTGTCAGTTGTCTAAAATTTATATTGTAATTTTGTTGTACAGTGCATAACTCGGACTGGGGAAGAGAAAGACAGAAAAAGACACCAAAGGATAAATGCAGAAGGATACAAAATTCAAACCAATATAAATCTTCAGTGGACCTATACGTAAGACAATAATAAAAAATTGTGCAATTGGGAGACTTACAAGGTGTAGAAAAATTTCCGCTACCAGTCACAATGAAATATTATTTATCTGTCACACGACCGATGCAACTAAGTGGGAAAACTGTCTCCACAGCGTAATTATAATAGTGATGCTTCATCTTTATGTAAGTACAGATGTATTTTCGACAACTGCTGCCTTGCCACTTACAACTGTCCCATTTGTATCTGTTTAGTGACCAGCAATTTTTTTTTTGTATTGATACACTGACCTCGAGCAATATAAACATGTACATGAATGTATAAACACCTGGGGATGGGCACAAGCCTGAAACCGTTGATGTGACAAATAAATAATTTTTTATTGTGAGTGGTAGTGGAAATTTTTCTACACTCTGTAAAGGAATAGTCACGAGGTTCAACAGCATCCACTATGGATAAAATTCATTGGCAGCCTCATCTGTTTTTATTGTGCTTCAGTAGCATTCGCAAGTAGTAGTAATAATTAGGTGTAGAACTTTTAGTAAGAGTCAATTTACCGATTTTTTTCAGAATTTTCTCGGGCTCAGTGAAGAGTGCTAGTGGTAGGATCGGTCGTTGAGATCAAAGCTATGACTGTGTTTGTTATTTGTGGTCAGCCATTATTGTGCACTGCTAACAGCTAGCCTAAAGATAAATTGCATGTAATTCTTTTAAAAACTGGTTATCACTTGTGGATAATATTATCTTTATCATTAATGTGAAAACTTTTGTTTTGAATTTACCTCGGATTTACGCAGCAGCTCTGAGGGTAAGCCTGAATCTGATGAGGTGATCAGTACTAGACTGAAGTCGTGGAACTGTGCAAATAATAGCATATAAACTTCCGAAAGAAGAGTTACTTGTTGATGCTGACGTTGTAACCACCATCGCTGCAGAACATAAACGCATTCCACAAAAAATGGAGATAATAGGTACCATTGTCGCAGAGGCAAGTGACTGCTGTATCTGGCTCTCAAATCACACGTTTAAGCGTCTGTGTGTGTGTGTGTGTGCAAAAACAAATATTCTAACAGTGCTGATCTATCAGTACCTATACATTTTATGTAAGAATAAGCTGACTATTTGGTATAGGCTAAACACCAATATATATAAAAAAACATGCATCTCACAGTTTGTTAAAAAAATGGATGCGAGGAAAACTGGACTTTAGCTTTGCTCCCTTACCCAAGTGCTCTTTGTTTCATTTCAAACGTGGTACACATAAATAAACATTTCAATGGCAAAAAACATGACACAAGGCAAAAATGGAAGTTCCATATCCAGTCAATAATTACAACAGCTTTTAAAACTTCCGTTAGAAATAATGTGATACAAATTTACAACAGTAATGTTTTAGTGAACCCCTAAGATAATTCTTCTTAGATCAGTGCTTGTGTTCAGTAGCAGTATTTTTAGAACACTTGAAATACAAAACTTGTCAGAAGTAAAAACGATCTCCTACTGCAAGTAGTACAAGCTTTCTGCTAGGGTAAGCCATCCAAATAATTTGTTACTGCAACATTACATTAAATGTTCTGTACCTCCTGTGCATGTGTGTGTGTGTGTGTGTGTGTGTGCGTGTGTGTGTGTGTGTGTGTGTGTGTGTGTGTGTGTGTGTTTGTGCAGTTCCCCCACACTTTCCCAAAATAGAGAGAGAGAGATAGAGAGAGAGAGAGAGAGAGAGAGAGAGAGAGAGAGGGGGGGGGGGAGGGAGAGAGAGACAAACAGTCAATACTTCTATTAATTTATAAAGAAAGTCACACAGTATTTTAGTAATGGGTTGGTGAATAAATCAATATTTACGTGCAGGACAAGAATTAACATCTTATTTCACCACTCAGTGTCACTATGCACTACACCATAGTGAAATGGTTTTATGTGGGTATATGTATCTGATGTTACAATTTTCTGCGTGTTTCAATTGGTGATACGTCATTAACTGACTTTTGGTTATAATAAATCGTACCAAGAACGATGTGTTTCTTATAAAAGTTCAATGTGCCATTACCCTGGAACAGCATGCTTTGACAACAAACGAGATAAAATTCTAAAACCACCCCAAATACGAAAATTCTTTACCATTAATATTACGTTCCCATCAATTATTACAGCAAACTGTACCAAAACTGACAAGTTTTCAAAATATGTTGGTGTTTTGAGACAGTATGTATTCATATGACGTAAGTTGTAATATGAAGCCCACCAAGTATAGGCTTCAGCTGGAAACAGTATAATCCAATGTGGCAATCCCAAGGTCTGCTAGTGACTTGGAACGCGAACTTGCGTCTCATTGGTGACGTACCTCTCTACGAAGCCAAAATCTAAGTTTTATTAAGTCTTTCACGCTTTGTAACGCTCTGGAACATGAAATTCCATGTTATGACATCCTAGCATACGAGAGGACAGTGTTAGGCAAAGACAATTTGATACATTTAAGATGGGTCAGCAATAGGTACAATCCACAATTTTTAGAAAATAATTTTGTGCTACTATTGTGAAAAACTGGAACGATATACAAAAGATTAAGTTTGTAGTTACAGGGTGAATGACTTCAGAAATGCTTCATTAGCATAATACTGGTCCAAAGGCCAAGCTGTTTGTGTGTTTACCTAAAAGAGTACCGAAAAGGAACAAAATACTGGCTTCAAGGAATGTCTCCTACAGATGTACTTAAAATATTAGAAAGATAACTTCCAGTTAGCATCTGGGAAAAGCTAGAAACTGTTCCTGATGATAACATTCTGCTGAAAATACACTCCTGGAAATGGAAAAAAGAACACATTGACACCGGTGTGTCAGACCCACCATACTTGCTCCGGACACTGCGAGAGGGCTGTACAAGCAATGATCACACGCACGGCACAGCGGACACACCAGGAACCGCGGTGTTGGCCGTCGAATGGCGCTAGCTGCGCAGCATTTGTGCACCGCCGCCGTCAGTGTCAGCCAGTTTGCCGTGGCATACGGAGCTCCATCGCAGTCTTTAACACTGGCAGCATGCCGCGACACCGTGGACGTGAACCGTATGTGCAGTTGACGGACTTTGAGCGAGGGCGTATAGTGGGCATGCGGGAGGCCGGGTGGACGTACCGCCGAATTGCTCAACACGTGGGGCGTGAGGTCTCCACAGTACATCGATGTTGTCGCCAGTGGTCGGCGGAAGGTGCACGTGCCCGTCGACCTGGGACCGGACCGCAGCGACGCACGGATGCACGCCAAGACCGTAGGATCCTACGCAGTGCCGTAGGGGACCGCACCGCCACTTCCCAGCAAATTAGGGACACTGTTGCTCCTGGGGTATCGGCGAGGACCATTCGCAACCGTGTCCATGAAGCTGGGCTACGGTCCCGCACACCGTTAGGCCGTCTTCCGCTCACGCCCCAACATCGTGCAGCCCGCCTCCAGTGGTGTCGCGACAGGCGTGAATGGAGGGACGAATGGAGACGTGTCGTCTTCAGCGATGAGAGTCGCTTCTGCCTTGGTGCCAATGATGGTCGTATGCGTGTTTGGCGCCGTGCAGGTGAGCGCCACAATCAGGACTGCATACGACCGAGGCACACAGGGCCAACACCCGGCATCATGGTGTGGGGAGCGATCTCCTACACTGGCCGTACACCACTGGTGATCGTCGAGGGGACACTGAATAGTGCACGGTACATCCAAACCGTCATCGAACCCATCGTTCTACCATTCCTAGACCGGCAAGGGAACGTGCTGTTCCAACAGGACAATGCACGTTCGCATGTATCCCGTGCCACCCAACGTGCTCTAGAAGGTGTAAGTCAACTACCCTGGCCAGCAAGATCTCCGGATCTGTCCCCCATTGAGCATGTTTGGGACTGGATGAAGCGTCGTCTCACGCGGTCTGCACGTCCAGCACGGACGCTGGTCCAACTGAGGCGCCAGGTGGAAATGGCATGGCAAGCCGTTCCACAGGACTACATCCAGCATCTCTACGACCGTCTCCATGGGAGAATAGCAGCCTGCATTGCTGCGAAAGGTGGATATACACTGTACTAGTGCCGACATTGTGCATGCTCTGTTGCCTGTGTCTATGTGCCTGTGGCTCTGTCAGTGTGATCATGTGATGTATCTGACCCCAGGAATGTGTCAATAAAGTTTCCCCTTCCTGGGACAATGAATTCACGGTGTTCTTATTTCAATTTCCAGGAGTGTAATTCTTGTATACTGCACGACAATAACCATTCACGACAAAATGGACAGAACATGCTTCACTTACACAAAAACTTATATGAAAACGAAATGTGCATGTTGAGTGATGCAGCAATACAAACCGTAGTGCAAGTAATTCATGATGAAACACCGAGCGGGGTGGCGCAGCGGTTAGACACTGGACTCGCATTCGGGAGGGCGACGGTTCAATCCCGCGTCCGGCCATCCTGATTTAGGTTTTTCGTGATTTCCCTAAATCACTCCAGGCAAATGCCGGGATGGTTCCTCTGAAAGGGCACGGCTGACTTCCTTCCCAATCCTTCCCTAATCCGATGAGACCGATGACCACGCTGTCTGGTCTCCTACCCCAAACCAACAAACCAACCAACCATCATGATGAAACAATAACAGATGGTGGAAATAATGTGGAAATGGGAACTATTACCAGTTTAACTAGAACAGAGAACGTGATCAGGACCATCATTCCGATATGCCCTCTGGTCGAAACATCCAGGAAGACTTAACTGCCGCGCGGAGTGCCCGCGTAGTTAGAGGCGTCATCTCACGGATTGCGCGGCCCTCCCGCCGGAGATTCGAGTCCTTCCTCGGGCACGTGTGTGTGTGTTGTCCTTAGCATAAGTCAGTTTAAGTAGTGTGTAAGTCTAGGGACCGATGACCTCAGCACTTTGGTCCCTCAGGAATTCACGCACATTTTGAAGACTTAACTGCGAACACACGAGTACGACCAGTGTTCTGGTCGGTAGGGAAGAGTGTATCGATTCTTTTTATTCGAATACAATGCGTAGATACTGAGGCGGTACCTAATTCTGGGGCTGAAATGGCTTTAGCATAGATACCTTGTTCAGGAGGAGTTCTGAACATAAGAAGGTGTCTATCTTACATGCCAGCACAGGCAGAGGCAAGGATGTGAAGATATAGGTCAATCTGGAATTAAGATTTAAAGAACAGATTGTGAAACACACCTTCCTGATAGTTGACAGGTTTGTACATGACTATCTTCCAAAGGTCACAGTCGATTCTATCCTCAGCTACAGGTACATACCGCGTGGACCAAATATATAAGACGAAAATAAAGGTCTCACAACGAGTTCAAATATAGCTGGTGTAATTAACCACCTTGAGCAAAAGTTGTTGCAATGAAATAAAGCTCTGTTGTTTACTGAAAATGTTGTCTTCGTGATATATTGCTCCTGACACATGGTGATACACATGACATTAACCACATAATATACAAACAAGACAAAAATATGAAATTCACTTTTGAATATGAAGACAATGGTAGCATCAGTTTCCTGGACCTACACGTTAGTAAATAAAGCATGTTAAACACCACTAAAGTCCACAGATAACAGACGCCGTCATACACAGCTCATTTTGCCACAACATCCTGCCTAGAGACCACTAGTAAACAGAGCAGCAGTATTCCAGTGGATAAACATGCAAAGCTTC
The DNA here is from genome assembly GCF_023864345.2 of Schistocerca serialis cubense. Taxonomy (NCBI): domain Eukaryota; kingdom Metazoa; phylum Arthropoda; class Insecta; order Orthoptera; family Acrididae; genus Schistocerca; species Schistocerca serialis. The sequence goes on from NC_064644.1 coordinate 8,665,329, forward strand.
GTGAACTCAGCACAGTCAAAAAAATAGCTCTAGCAATCTACTACGACGGCACACATATCAACAACCTCACACAGAAAAGGAGTAATGACATAATGGAACTGCCACTCAGAAAATGAAAAAGGAACCCAGTGCTTGCAAATCATTCACAGGCAAACTTTCCTACAAAACGTAGAACACTTTCGGACCGCACAACATTACATTGCCTTCACAACTCATAACAAACTGGAACACATTTAGACACAACATAAACGCACATAATCAGGCATTTAAAAACTATTATATGCAAAGTCCTCTATGTAGGGCAAACTAGGTGAGACTTCTAGAAATATGCAATGAACATATAAATTCCCACAATTAATCAGCAATAGCCACCCACACAAAGGACACCATAAACCCATTCCATCATATCGTGAATGATCTTCATCTATTAATGGTTCAGTAAGTGTTAACATGTTACTAACTTATAGAACGTAACAATAATTCTTCAAAACTTCTCCAGTGTTGAATGCTAATTTTACTGAAAGTATTTTCTGTAACAATAAAAAAATTTACCAAATTATGAAAGACTATTTGAAATAATGAAAACATCTGTACTTGAAAGTGCTAAACTCTGAAGTATTTGTTACTGTACAACTAAATTTCCAACAGAAATGTGAGTAACTGCACTAATTCCACACTTAAGCTCACTGGCACAAAAAACAAACGAAGCTAATCACACTTCAGATTGATATAGCGTAAGTGGAACGCACCTGATGATGGTAGCATGCCGTCGAAACGGGTCGATTCAATTAGGTATCAGTAAAAAAGTGTGTGAAGCAATATAAATTGTTTCATAAATATCTAATCATTAACCTCCATCTTATTCTCGAATGTGTTGGATCCACTATAAATGAAGTAGGAACAGAAGCAGTGCACACGTAACATCCATCATGTTATTGTAGGCCTGTGTGGAACGACGATACGTTTAGGAATTTTGGGTGTTCTGCTAACTGACTGATGTACTCTGCTTAATCCACTCTGAGCTCATTTACAGGTTCAGATGAAATATGACTGCCGGGCACAGCGCTAGTCTCAGATGGTTCAGACGGCTCTGAGCACTATGGGACTTAACTTCTGAGGTCATCAGTCCCCTAGAACTTCGAACTACTTAAACCTAACTAACCCAAGGACATCACACATCCTATAACAGTAGCGTTCCCATTAAAAGACCCGATGACAAATACCATACCGACGTACGCAGCTTTATAAATATCTGCAGCTTGCTTAAAAGATACATTATAATTGGGCAACCAGCCCCAGTCACAATAATTAAGTTATGTACACTCAAGCACAGCTTCACGATTTGAACATTGAAACAAAAATGACGGCTAATAAGTGACCAATATGAAGTAGAACACCAAGACGAGACATGAAAATTGATAGCTATAACTAGCTTGAGATGTAACTTACGTAATCGATTAGCGAATATTGAAGCAGAGTCGATCGCAACACTTTGTAACAGATTCTCCGATCTTTATCTAGTTTGTTATTACTTAAATTCTAAGTTAGTTACATCTGAAATTTTTTTTGACAATAACACAACATTTCTTGGTGATTCTGTAGACACCATACAAAACTTCTGAAATCATATTTTCATATTCATGCAAGAAATCCATATTTCGAATGTTCAAACTAGAAAAATTCACTATCGCATATTTTGCTGCCATGAACAGAGTGTCTACAAGTACTGAATATCACATAGGATAATAGATTTCATGGACGACTTATCTTTTAGTTAATTACAAATTTTTATCACGTTTTGACAAATTATTCTGTTACGCAATATCAAAACTCAGTTAAACTATTTTTTTAAAAGTAAAGTTTATTTACCTAACGCTGGAGGACAAAAGACAAGTGGATCACAAACACGTATTCATAAAATATTAATCACATTAAATTCTCCACAGATTTGGACATAACGCTGTCACGCAATATCAAAGACCAGTTTTGAAAACACCACAAAATTTCCTTTCACATTTTACACATAATTTTACGGTCATTTCAGTTTTTGTAGAAGTACAGTTATTTTATTTTGCCAAGATGGCACAACGACTTGCGGAAGGAATAGATGACTCTTAATATTTTTGCTACCACCTTAATACATATTACAGTTACTGTAATACACACAGGACAAATTCTTTTACGTAAAAACTAATATAAATGAAAATAGTGCTAGGGATCAGGCAGCTTACTTCTACTATGAAGTACGTATTTATACTTTGTTTCTGTGACCTCAGATCACCCACCCCCCTCCCCAAATTGGTGGAGAAAGGCACGCTTATAAATAAACTACCATTTGTGGGAATGGCAACAGCAAGAAGGAAACGCATGAATTCAATTTATTTAATACCCCAGGTTAGTTACATGACAAGTGACAAATGATTACCTTTTCAAGTCTGTACGTGACCTTTGAGCCCGACTATTCAGTATGTCGTGTGGCCACCATGCGCTGCTATTAGAGCTGCTATACGCCGTGGCATTGAATCAGTAGGGTTCTGGATACGTTCCTGAGGGATTTCCCTCCACGCAGTTTGTATCCGAGCCCACAAACCCGTGACACCAGTTACTGCAGGACCGTGGCGCACCAGGTGCCGACCAACTATGTCCCAGAAATGTTCGACGGGCGACATGTCTGGCGAACGTGCAGGCCAGGGGAGCAATGGTACCAGTCGCTCTTCGGAGAAGGCCTGTACATTCCTCGCAATATGTGGCCGGGCATTGACCTGCTGAAATGTGGCCTGTGGAGATGCCTGAAGTTCCACAACCTCCGTTAGGTACCGGTTGCTGTCCAAAGTGCCCGCAATACGCACGGGGCGAGATCGCTTGTTGTAACCAATGGCGCCCCAAACCATTACACCTGGTGTTTGTCCGCTATGCCGCTCCACGATTCAGCCTTCCAGGTTGCGCTCACCACGGTACAAGCAGAGATGTATGCGGCCATCGCTGTAGGACACACTGAAGCGGAACTCATCCGAAAAGAGTGACGGTGTTCACGTGCCCATGGCAGTCGGAGGAGCTTGTGGTTTCTGGACAACGGAAACCGACGTAATGGCATGCGTGCAACCAGTCCAACCTGCAGCAGACGGCGACGAACCGTCTATGCAGACAAGTTAACACCTGTTGCAGTGCTCCATCGACGAGCCAACACTGTGGATGACGCTGTACGGTCCGTAATGGACATACGGACAAGATGACGCTCGTCCCGTGCTGTGGTCGTGTTCCGTGCTCCAGCGCCCGGTCGTCGCTGCGTACGACCTTCTTCTATCCACTGCTTCCACACACGGATCACTGTCGTAGCAGCATGCCCTGTGCGAGCCGAAATATCACTGTATGACAATTCCGTTTCCCGGAGACCGATCATTCTGCCCTGTTCTAACTCGCTCACATGCCGATGTGGCTCCCTTTGACGTCGACGAGGCACACTGGCACTCTCTGCATTGTTTCCATCTTGCGTGACAGCTCTGCGCCGACTACACTAGGCGCAGCACCGACCCTGTCGGACCGACACGAGAGGGCTCTGCTCGACCTACGTGTACCCCATCTCGCTGCAAAACGCACCACGTATTGCTTGCACGCCCATCGCCACTTCCACCAGGTGTGCACCTATTCGGGTAATTCCTTCTCGGTGTTGCACTTTTCAAAAACAGCAGAGTAGATTTTTGAGAAACATTAACCGGCAGTTCAGGCTCGGATAACATTGAAGTAGGTTATGTGACCAACAATACGTGTATTTTTCTGATTCCTTGCCAAAGTTTAGGTTGGCATAACGTAAAAACATGGCGGAGGCCGGTCGATATGTGTGACGCTATATAGAACTGTGTTTGTGTAATAAATGTTGTTTTTGTTCATGGAACACAGTGACAGGACAAGTGTACCCTGGGACCAAAGTCCTGGAATGGTCTGAAGCAAGTTTAATTAATGCATCATTGATTGTCGATGAAATCCATAATATGGATTTGTGGCGTAATTTAATTTATAGGGGTTCAGAATTTTATTGATTTTATACATCAAGTGACAGGTGACGCCACAAGATGTGTGTTTGTATCCAACAAAAATTGGACTATGTTTTAGACGATGCTTTGTACATATTATTCTATGCTGTCACGTTAAAAAATATATACCATACGTTTTGAAGCACCCTGTGTACGTCCAGTGAGGTGAAAGAAGTCATGGGATAGCGATATGCACATATACAGCTGACAGTAGTATCGCATACACAAGGTATAACAGGGCAGTGCTCCGTCATTTATACTCAGGCGCTGCGTGTGAAGGGGTTTCCGACCTCATTATGGGCGGACAAGGGGAATTAACAGACGCTGAAGGCGAAGTGGTAGTTGTAGCTAGACGCATGAGACATTTCATTTCGGAAATTTTTAGGGAATTCGACATTCCGAGATCCACAATATCAAGAGAATGTGCTGAGAATTCCACAGTTCAGGCATTACCACTCATCACGGCCTTCACTTAATGATCGAGGGCAGGGGCGCTTACGTAAAGTTGCCAGTGCTCACAGACAAGCGGTAGTGTGTGAAGTAACCGCAAAACTCAACGGGGGACGTACGACGAACGCACCCGTTACGACAGTGCGGTGAAATTGTCATTAATGGGCTACTGGAGCAGACGAGTGACCAGCGCATTTGCTAGCACCACGACATCACCTGCAGCGCCTCTCCTGATCTCGTGAATGTATCGGTTGGACCCTAGACGACTGAAAAACCGGCTTGTCAAGTAAGAGCTGATGAAGCGTCGAGTGTGGCACCCCATAAAGCCACGGGCTGAAGTTCTCAACAAGGCACTTTGCAACACGGTGGTAGGTCAGTAATACGGTGTGGGCTGTGGTGACGTGGATCATTGACTGGAAATGATTATGTTTGGCTACTTGAAGTTCAACCAGCAGCTGTGGCCGCGCGGTTCTAGGCGCTTCGGTCCGAAACCGCGCTGCTGCTACGGTCGCCAGTTCGAGTCCTGCCTGGGGCATGGATGTGCGTGATGTACTTAGGCTAGTTAGGTTTAAGTAGTTCTAAGGCTAGGGAACTGACGACATCAGATGTTAAGTCCCGTAGTGCTTAGAGCCATTTGAACCATTTTTGAACTTGAAGTTCATCTGCAACCATTTCTGGACTTCATGTTCCCAAATGACAATGGAATTTTTATGGATGACAATGCGCCACGTCACCGGGCGACAGCTGTTCGCGATAGGTTTGAAGAACACTCTGGACACTTCGAGCGGCTGATCTGACCACCCGGACCGCCTGAGCTGAATCCTGCACTGGCGACACTTTCGCAGTTATGGACGGCTGTATGGCAGCATGGCTCAATACTTCTGCAGGGAACTTCCGTCGACTTGTTGAGTCCACGCCACGTAGAGTTACCGCACTACGCCGGGCAAAAGGAGGTCCGCCACGATGCCAGCTGCACGGGGTAGCCGCGCGGTCTCGGGCGCCTTGTCACGGTGCGTGCGGCTCTCCCCGTCGGAGGTTCGAGTCCTCCCTCGGGCATGGGTGTGTGTGTGTGTGTGTGTGTGTGTGTGTGTGTGTGTGTGTGTGTGTGTGTGTTGTCCATAGCGTAAGTTAGTATAAGCTAGATTAAGTAGTATGTAGGCTTACGGACCGATCACCTCAGTAGTTTCGTCCCATAATACCTTCCAACAAATTTCCAAATTTACGCGATATTAGTAGGTATCCCCTGACTTTTGCAATCTCAGTCCTTTCTTCTAGTGAAATTGTGCCACAAACTTCTCTTCTCCCCAATCCTATTCAATACCTCCTCATTTGTTATGTGATCTACCCATCTAATCTTCAGCATTCTTCTGTAGCACCACATTTCGAAAGCTTCTATTAATTTCTTGTCCAAACTATTAATCGTCCATGTTTCACTCCATACAAATAGTTTCAGAAACGACTTCCTGACACTTAAATCTATACTCGATGTTAACAAATTTCTCTTCTTCAGGAACGCTTTCCTTGCCATTTCCAGTCTACATTTTATATCCTCTCTACTTCAACGATCATCAGTTATTTTGCTCCCCAAATAGCAAAACTCCTTTACTACTTTAAGTGTCTCATTTCCTAATCTAATTCCCTCAGCATCACCCGACTTAATTCGACTACATTCCATTATCCTCATTTTGCTTTTGTAGATGTTCATCTTATATCCTCCTTTCAAGACACTTTCCATTGCGTTCAGCAACTCCTCCAAGTCCTTTGCTGTCTCTGACAGAATTACAATGTCATCGGCGAACCTCAAAGTTTTTATTTCTTCTCCGTGGATTTTAATACCTACTCCGAATTTTTCTTTTGTTTCCTTTACTGCTTGCTCAATATACAGATTGAATAACATCGGGGAGAGGCTACAACCCTGTCTCACTCCCTTCCCAACCACTGCTTCCCTTTCATACCCCTCGACTCTTACAACTGCCATCTGGTTTCTGTACAAATTGTAAATAGCCTTTCGCTCCCTGTATTTTACCCCTGCCACCTTTAGAATTTGAAAGAGGGTATTGAAGTCAACATTGCCAAAAGCTTTCTCTAAGTCTACAAATGCTAGAAACGTAGGTTTGGCTTTCCTTAATCTAGCTTCTAAGATAAGTCGTAGAATCAGTATTGCCTCACGTGTTCCAACATTTCTACGGAATCCAAAATGATCTTCGCCGAGGTCGGGTTCTACTAGTCTTTCCATTCGTCTGTAAAGAATTCGCGTTAGTATTTTGCAGCTGTGACTTATTAAACTGATAGTTCGGTAATTTTCACATCTGTGAACATCTGCTTTCTTTGATATTGGAATTATTACATTCTTCTTGAAGTCTGAGGGTATTTCGCCTCTCTCATACATCTTGCTCACCAGATGGTAGAGTTTTGTCAGGACTGGCTCTCCCAAGGCCGTCAGTAGTTCTAATGGAATGTTGTCTACTCCCGGGTCCTTGTTTCGACCCGTGTCTTTCAGTGCTCTGTCAAACTCTTCACGCAGTATTGTGTCTCCCATTTCATCTTCATCTGCATCCTCTTCCATTTCCGTAATATTGTCCTCAAGTACATCGCCCTTGTATAGACCCTCAATATACTCCTTCCACCTTTCTGCTTTCCCTTCTTTGCTTAGAACTGGTTTTCCATCTGAGCTCTTGATATTCGTACAAGTGGTTCTCTTTTCTCGAAAGGTCTCTTTAATTTTCCTGTAGGCAGTATCTATCTTATGTCGGTCAAAACCCGCAGGATAGCTTGCCTCATCACCGCCAACGCAGCCCCTCGCGTTGTAGGCGAGCGGACGCCGACGTGTTGAGCGCCGCGTGATTTCCCATTCATGAGAGGCAGCGGCCGCCCGTGGTGCACCGGGGCGCGGCCGGGGGCTGTGGGAAGTGCAGCCAGCCAGCCGCAGGCGTCACCTCTGCACGGCGGGCGTCGTAACGGGCACGAGGCGGCCTATCGCTCGATCCTTTTCGCACGCGCTCTGTTCCGGAGATTGTCGAGCGGTTTTATTGCTGTTCGGAGCCGCGCCGGCTGTTTTTATTGGGGCCCGCATTGTCTGGGGGGGCAGCGGGGCCGGACGGTGGCGCGTCTGGATGCGCGCAAGTACACGGCGGTAAATGTAGGCGGGCGTGCGCAGCCCTAAGTGAGGCGGAGCCCGCCGTAAACGGCGCAGTAAAACCCGCGGCCGGCTGCGCGGCCGTGCTCTGCGCCAGCGCGAGCGGCCGGCGCGGCGACTCGCGCCGCACCTCGCTGCCCGCACCCTCGCTCCAGTCCGCCTCGTCAATACAAGCACGGGAACACCGCAACCTTTTGGTAATTGTCACTGCAATATGCTCTTTGAAACTCTCGAGGTAGCAGGTGTAAAAGACTGAGGTGGGCTTTCAGTCTGAAGACTGGTTTGATGCAGCTCTTCAAGCTATCCCGCACAAAGTTGTCCTCTCACGGGACGTAAAACCGGACGTGTACGAGAAGCGGAGCGTCAAATATAGGATCAGGCGTGTTGGATTTTTTTATGTAAATTCATGGCTGGGGCTGGGGTGGAGGGGTGGAGGAGAAAGGAAAGGTAACGGGGCGAACTGATGGTATCAGGTGCACCGAGGCACGGCGCGTTCATCTGATCGATACGCCTCAACAGGCAACCTTCAGAGAGGGTGCACATTTACGTTCGACATCCGGCGGGATTGACAACTAGCGAGCATGGAGGACATGGACTGCTAGATGAGAGCCAGGGAGCATATCGGCTCAGTCCGTGCATTTGCGATAAGCACTGCGTCTGGGTGGCGCAGAGGTTAGCGAAGCAGCAGATCCCGGGTTCGAGTCCCAGTGTTGCACACATTTGCACTCGTCCCCACTAATTCCACGTAAAGTCCCGCAGCAGCTCGTGTCATTAGTTCCCTCCTATTCCGCCCTCTCCACCTTCAGTTTACAAAATATGCAACACACCTGAGGATTTCACGTGGTGATTGTTATTTCGGACATGTTCGAAAGAACAGACACCACGCATTCGTATTATGCTAGATTTTTACCTCTTGGAGAGGAACGTGACCAATGAGATGTGACATCGTTTTAACGTCACAGGCATAATATAGCAGCCGCCATGTTCAATGGGGTTAAGCATCGTATTTCGTGGGTTTTCTTTCCCGCAGAGGACGTGGTACGAATATAAGCTGTTTCAAAGCATCGGCGAATTAAGGAGATCTCGAAAGCACGTCGTTTTAGCTACGAATTGTTATAATAACACGACGGGAAAGTAAATATCTGTAGGTAACGGATTCCTGTAGTTGATGTATTTAGTGTTATAACTTTTGTGCTACGAAAGTATACCGTTTCAATGCTACGGCAAATGTTAATCTATCAAAACCGCGTCCTCTGGTGCAGTTTTCATAGTAAATATAAAGTCGTGGTATTTGTAGATACAGTATTTAGATAGCGTGTATGATATCCAGAAGCTCGTCAGCTCTGTCGAAACTACGGCGCATGCGATAGTATCGGGAGTGGTGAAGTAAAAACAGAGGTAGCCGGTTCACGCCAATTACCTTCCAGAAAATTTCTTTTTGCTATTTTCTTTCTAGAAGATTCTGGGTCTTTCTTATTCATTTAATAGAGGTATTATCGCGAAAGTCGATGCTATTTCTTGTAAATAATGTGTCTACGGAAAGTTTTGTTTCAACAGCCGAGTCGAGAGTTTTCCCAGAAATCGCCAGAAATCTTTAAGTGACGGCCAGTACCGAGCGAAGTGGCGCAGTGGTTAGTACAATGGATTCCCATTTTGGGAGGAAGACGGTTCAAACCTGCGTCCAGCCATCCAGATGTAGGTTTTTGCGTGATTTCTGTAAATTGTTTCAGGCAAATGTCGGGAAGGTTCCTTTGAAAGGCCGGTATCCTTCCCCATCCTTGACACCACCTGAGCTTGTGCTCCGTCTATAATGACCTCGATGTCGACGGGACGTTAAACCCAGTCTTCCTTCCTTCCTTCCTTCCTTGCTTCCTTCCTTGTGACTGCCAATCTATGTCAGAAACTGAACACACGGCAAGTTTTTTCTGTAAAATATATAGACGTATATCTGTCTTCACATACTGGCTTATGTTTCTATCTTCGCCATAAAAAAAAACCTTCTTCTATTGTGGTGAACAGCTTGGAAAAACTCTCCTCCTTCGAATGAAATTGTGAAACGAATCTCGATCTTAAAAGCTATGTCAGTTTTGGTAGTCAATGAAATATCAAGAATACGGATATTATGAACGCACAAACTCATATTAGACACTATACTTTCATTACATTCAATATTCGAAACCGATAATGGGATGAAAATGCAATTGAGTTAAAGAATAACTTTTACTGCCATGTATCTCAGGTCGTTGTTCAGCCTTACGTAATACTCCTCTACCAACAATTCGCTGTTAAAGCCATCGATGAGCCGAGGATTTTCTTAGCGATTTTCTCCGCTCTTCTTCGACAGTCGCTGACAGAGTTATCGCGGCTGTTTTATGCGTGTGGTTTTCCGTCAAGAGACTGTGTGGTTTGCGAGCCATATAAAGCCGACAAAGGCCGCTGGAGAGAGGTGAAAGCGCAATTCACGTTAGCCATCTCGTACCGTGTGTCGACGGCGCTGCCTCTCGTGAAGTCGGATGTCACTTCCGCGTCCACGCCAACGTTAGCTGCCTCGTCAAGTGTGAGGACGGCTGAAGCCTCTTCGTACGGCTCACATACAGTAAACTGAAGTTTATCTGAAATCTGTCGGGCCCGGTGATCTCCTGGTAAAGCGTGTGCATTTAAACAGGGAGGTTGTGGAATCGAACCCCGTTCATGGAACGGAAATTTTCAGTCTGCCTCCAATTTAGCCTTCACCTCCCAACGACGTCAGCAGGCGCCATGAGCAAAACGTGGTTCATATTTCACTATAAACTGTAGGTCTCCTTTCCCCGGTTGGGAAGCTGGGATAGATTAGGGACACGTAAGTCGCTGAAGCGGTCTACATTTCATGAACTTGCACCCAGCTATTGAGCAATACGCAATATTTAATTATCTGCAGCCTCTGCAGCCATTTAGATGCGTATTAAGGTGGTTTCAGGAAGAGCAGGTCATGATCTGAATCATTGGTGCGTCTGTAAAATTTTGCCAGTGTGCTAAAATTTTTCAAAAATAAACAGATTGTGTTTCACTATGACGTCATCATAGGCGACACTTAATATTCTTGCTATTGTAGCTTTACCTAAAACACTAATATCAACTACGTTGTATATACGTCTATGATCTCCGCTACATTGTTTTATTAATTCATTAATACATACTAAATCTTTCATTCCACCTGTACCCCATGCATCATTATTTCCGAATAACAAACGTGGAAAGCAAAAAAAAAAAAAAGTGCTCTGCGAACATCGTACCCGCAGATCCAACTCTTTTAATTCACTTTCGTCGTACATTTCCTCCTGTACTCGCTTTTTTTATCACCACTTATAGTCTTTCGATTGCAAGGATAGTAATTGTAACTAAATTGAATATATTGATTTTGTGTATATAAAATTAAATGTTTGAATATACTTAAATTTTATTATTAAAAGGTTAACAATGCAATGAGTAAAATAAAATTAAAAAAAACTGGTATCACTGAGGAGCAAACCAAAAGTGACGACATGATGGTCAATATCCTTGATAACTGTGTCATGGTATTGATACACCAAGTACAGGTGAAAAATTTCGTCATTCCCCACTCGTAAATCCTCAGAGAGCAATCTACCTTTTCCTGCGGCTCACTCAGGCGAAATATTCTACGACCTTAAAAGGGGTATCTACCTGCTTCTACTCACATAGCTTGAGCCATATCGGTGAGTCGCCTCCCACCGTCCCACACTCTTCCTTTGTCAGATTTAAACGTGAATTAGATCTACAAGACTCTTTAACTCTCACAATATCCTCCAAAGATCTACTAGGCAATCTCTTTACCAGATCATCTACAGAATTCGCCATGCTGCTTGCACAATACTTTACATGCATTTTCAAAGAAAAATTCTGACGTGGTGCTGTGACCAACATAGCACCCATAGTACCATCCCTTACGCGATGACTGTCACCAGAGCACGCACAGTAAAAAAAGACAGCTACATAACTTGCACAGCTAACCATTATTTCGCACTCGACACTGCTTTCTAGTTGTAGTGAAGAGAGTGCTGCTTCGCTCATTTTATTTGCATACCAGCAGGCATTCGAAGAGAGATGTGGTAATTTCAGTGCGATTTCTGGCTCTCATACAAAGAGAAACTGCACAGTTTTAGTGCGATATTTACAGTATGATGTAGCACATTAGCAACATGATCACTGGCTACCACGGTTCTGAAAAAACTTCTAATCTGAAATCAATAGTTCGCTACTGATTACCGAATTCAAAAGATATTGTAGTAAGGTCTGTTAATTTCAAGAAGACTTCGATTCGGTTGACAAGACAAACTATCAAACTATACACAAACAAATTTGAAATTTTTGTGTAAAGTTTAAATTAAGATATGTAATTGGCGAAGCACTTTAAAGTGATATGTATGGGAAAAATATTCCAGCCATATAAAATAAGGACAGCTGCACGACAAGGTGATGCTGTATCACCTATTCTTTTTAATCGTGTTCTAGACAAAACAGTGAGAATTTGGGATGAAAAAATGAATGAATGTAAGATTTCATCAATAATGTTGGGAAGTGGAAAGAAAAATGCTGGAATAAATTGCCTCACATTTGCGAATGACTTTTTCCCCAGTTTCTGAAAATGTGATGTCTCCTGTAACACAAATTAATCTTTCACAAGAAAGTCAGTGAGACTGGCTTGAAAACATATACTGGCCAAATGGGCTCGTTAAAATTTAAATAGGGAGTTTGAAAAAACCTACTATAGAGGAAGGGATACATAAAATTGGAAGGACAAACGGTAATAACCAAAGATTTTTACAACAAGAAAATCCCAACGAAAACCGCAAAAATAAGGCGCTACACTACAGTAGTGTAGCCAGATTGTCCATATGCAAGTAAATGTCGAGCATTAAACTACTACATAGATATATTAGAAATACTAGAAAGGCGATAATTAGAAAAATATTAGGCCCCCAGAAAACTATAGTAGGTTGGAAATTACGTGCTAATGATGAAATTTATCGAAACACGGAGAACATATTCGAAGTAACGAGAAAAAGAAGACTGGTCTTTTTTGTACATTTATATCGTGTGCAACACAATAGATTAAACAAAAAGAATAGCGAACTAATACTTAGTATGTGTTGGACAGCTTTTGTGATCGCTTGAAAATTTGAGAAGATTCAATATGAATGTGTGTTTGAGCTTGGCCATTATTCCCTCCCATGTAAATTGTTCCGTTGACTGCATCTTCTCATTTTGTGTCTTTATTTAGTTGAGAGAACATTGATTGTGGAGTGTGCATCTAGCAGGTGGAATGCATGTATGCTGGTTCTCTAGACATGAGAAACACGTTATTTGAGTTTGTAAATTAGAGGGATGATTTGGAATCTGTTACATCACCGACATCAGCATTAGTGAGTGGAAATATCAGTTTACTCTATTTTTCTTTTGTCGAGTTTTTTCACGTAAAGGTCTTCGCAGACACGATAAGTTTCTAGTTACTCTATGGTTTACAGCATGCTCCACCTAGCTAAAGTTTTCGATTTCTAGAGAAATAATTTCCAGTCTGTATCTTCAGAACTATATTGTGCGAGCGATACTGATATGCAAGCGATATTGATATGTGTTTGATATCGAGAAGTACCCAGAAAAAGGTATGGTATTCTAGCAAACCATGCAAAATTAGATATGTTCTTGTAATCACAGAGTCTGGAGATGTGTGTAGAAAAGCGAGCAAGCAAGCAGGTCTGGACCAGAAACAGTAACGCATTTGTGCCGAATAGAAACAGAATCGGTCTTTGCACAACAGTTCTGAGAGTGACTTCGACCACTGAGGGCGCTTTGGTCATGCCTTGAGACTGGATGGCCACCTGACCTTGCAGTAAATATCTAGTGCCGTGGGTATACCTACAGTGCATGTGCTTATGCTGTCTGTCTTCACGGTATATGTACAAATGATGTAAAAGGGGTGATGTTGTATGGTGCAGGATACGAACTGCTTGTTTACTACAAAGACACGGTATGCGGTGATATATTACTGTGTTGGAGATCAGTTTCACACTCTAATATTCAAGCTCCTGTCTTCAGTCAGATAGCAGTGTAATCAGGTAAGAGTCTTTCCATATTTGACGATACATAGCGCACTTTGCAAGGTTTAATTGAGGGAGCAATATGGCTATTTGTACAAAAAAGGTATTTGTGGCTGAAAGTCTTGTCTGTAGAAACAAAAAAAGGCAGACTGTGCTTCCACACCAGCGGCATCAGTAATTTGGCGGGTAAATTGGATAAGAGCCAGTCATAATCCCCCATTCATTCACAAGAAATCTTTTGTGGTGTGATATAGGAGTCTCTATGTAGTGGTGAGAACGTTTGTGTATGTTGAAAGCAGGAAGTGTAAGACATGATGGACAGGGTGCCACCTGAAGACCATCAGGAGGAATGCATTCAGCATTATTCCGCGCTATTTTCGTAAACAGAGTCTGTTAGGACAAGAATTTCCATGCCGACAAGTTCAGGCATCATAAAAGCTCCTACAAAAGCGACCATTAACTATTTCTGAGACACTATACAATTTATGAGAAGTCAACTTGGCTCTTATTTTACATACCCATGTGACATCAGTATAGCATTGAGTACATTTTAGATGGTGAGTCGCCACATGGACGTGTCACAGTGATGCGTCAGTCGCACTGGCGCAGCTAAGCATGGCTGGACGCAGCTCATATGCCCCATTAGGATTGCTAGGGAGAAAGCAGCCTGTGCTATTCTGGAACACATTTCTATAACGAGATCTGTGACGACAGTATCCACAGGTACAGTATCAGCAAAGGTAAACACACTTGTTGGACAGAGGTGTTTCATTTATGGGATGGGTGTGAGCACACCTTGGAGTTATTTGGCAATGTGGACAGGGGTGTGTGCTGTACCTCAGGTGATCGGGGAGGATGTGATGGTTGAGAAGGAGATACTGTAGAATCGGGCCATTGCGAGCAGCCTCATTGCTGCAGCCCTAACCTGCTAGCCATAGGGAGGGTGGCCCATGGATACTGGAGCGATGCTGTGGTGGCCGCGGCGTGAGCAGGGTCAGGGGCAACGGCGGCTGCGGGTGCGGCTGTGGCTGCGGCTGTGGCTGCGGCTGTGGCTGCGGCTGCGGCTGTGGCTGTGGCTGGGGCTGCGGCGGCGGCTGCGGCTGTGGCTGCGGCTGTGGCTGCAGCTGTGGCTGCGGCGGCGGCTGCGGCTATGGCTGCGGCTGTGGCTGCGGCTGTGGCTGCGGCTGTGGCTGTGGCTGTGGCTGCGGCTGTGGCTGCGGCTGTGGCTGCGGCTGTGGCTGCGGCTGTGGCTGCGGCTGTGGCTGCGGCGGCGGTTGCGGCTATGGCTGCGGCTGTGGCTGCGGCTGTGGCTGCGGCTGTGGCTGCGGCTGTGGCTGCGGCTGTGGCTGCGGCGGCGGCTGCGGCTGTGGCTGCGGCTGTGGCTGCGGCTGTGGCTGCGGCTGCGGCTGTGGCTGCGGCGGCGGCTGCGGCTATGGCTGCGGCTGTGGCTGCGGCTGTGGCTGCGGCTGTGGCTGCGGCTGTGGCTGCGGCTGTGGCTGCGGCTGTGGCTGCGGCTGTGGCTGCGGCTGTGGCTGCGGCTGTGGCTGCGGCTGTGGCTGCGGCGGCGGCTGCGGCTATGGCTGCGGCTGTGGCTGCGGCTGTGGCTGCGGCTGTGGCTGCGGCTGTGGCTGCGGCTGTGGCTGCGGCGGCGGCTGTGGCTATGGCTGCGGCTGTGGCTGCGGCTGTGGCTGCGGCTGTAGCTTTGGCTGTGGCTGCGGCTGTGGCTGCGGCTGTGGCTGCGGCTGTGGCTGCGGCTGTGGCTGTGGCTGTGGCTGCGGCTGTGGCTGCGGCTGTGGCTGTGGCTGTGGCTGCGGCTGTGGCTGCGGCTGTGGCTGCGGCTGTGGCTGCGGCGGCTTCTGCGGCTGTGGCTGCGGCTGTGGCTGCGGCTGTGGCTGCGGCGGCGGTTGCGGCTGTGGCTGCGGCTGTGGCTGCGGCTGTGGCTGCAGCTGTGGCTGCGGCTGCGGCTGTGGCTGTGGCTGCGGCTGTGGCTGCGGCTGCGGCTGCGGCTGTGGCTGCGGCTGTGGCTGCGGCTGTGGCTGCGGCTGTGGCTGCGGCTGTGGCTGCGGCTGTGGCTGCGGCTGTGGCTGCGGCTGCGGCTGCGGCTGTGGCTGTGGCTGTGGCTGCGGCTGTGGCTGCGGCTGTGGCTGCGGCTGTGGCTGCGGCTGTGGCTGCGGCTGCGGCTGCAGCTGTAGCTTTGGCTGTGGCTGCGGCTGTGGCTGCGGCTGTGGCTGCGGCTGTGGCTGCGGCTGTGGCTGTGGCTGTGGCTGCGGCTGTGGCTGCGGCTGTGGCTGTGGCTGTGGCTGCGGCTGTGGCTGCGGCTGTGGCTGCGGCTGTGGCTGCGGCGGCTTCTGCGGCTGTGGCTGCGGCTGTGGCTGCGGCTGTGGCTGCGGCGGCGGTTGCGGCTGTGGCTGCGGCTGTGGCTGCGGCTGTGGCTGCGGCTGTGGCTGCGGCTGCGGCTGTGGCTGTGGCTGCGGCTGTGGCTGCGGCTGCGGCTGCGGCTGTGGCTGCGGCTGTGGCTGCGGCTGTGGCTGCGGCTGTGGCTGCGGCTGTGGCTGCGGCTGTGGCTGCGGCTGTGGCTGCGGCTGCGGCTGCGGCTGTGGCTGTGGCTGTGGCTGCGGCTGTGGCTGCGGCTGTGGCTGCGGCTGTGGCTGCGGCTGTGGCTGCGGCTGCGGCTGCGGCTGTGGCTGCGGCTGTGGCTGCGGCTGTGGCTGCGGCTGCGGCTGTGGCTGCGGCGGCGGCTGCGGCTATGGCTGCGGCTGTGGCTGCGGCTGTGGCTGCGGCTGTGGCTGCGGCTGTGGCTGCGGCTGTGGCTGCGGCGGCGGCTGCGGCTATGGCTGCGGCTGTGGCTGCGGCTGTGGCTGCGGCTGGGGCTGTGGCTGCGGCTGTGGCTGCGGCTGCGGTTGTGGCTGCGGCTGCGGCTGGGGCTGCGGCTGCGGCTGTGGCTGCGGCTGTGGCTGCGGCTGTAGCTTTGGCTGTGGCTGTGGCTGCGGCTGTGGCTGCGGCTGTGGCTGTGGCTGTGGCTGCGGCTGTGGCTGCGGCTGCGGCGGCGGCGGCGGTGGCGGCGGCGGTGGCGTCTGCGGGTGTGGCGAGATGTGTTTTTTAATAGCAATCTTTTAACTAAACTGTATTCCGTAGATTTCACCAACCAACAGGATGCTGCAAATTAAAAAAAAAAAAACTACCCCATACATGTGAAAAATATCGATTTAATTAATTTGCATAAATTTTTTATATCAACATGGTGTTAGCAGTGCAATAGGTAATGGCAGGGTATGCATGAGTGGGTGATATGGAGCAATACTGCAGGTTAAGTGCAGTACACTAGGTTAATTTGCATTATTTTTATGTAAAATACAGTACAATAGTTTAAGGGTGTGGGTGACAAAGAAGAATGCGCCAGAAATGGCGTTCAAAAGCATGTGTTATTCGAAAAATGTACCAGAAAATGGTGGGAGGACACAACTAATTACTTAATTTTCTGTCAAAGGCGGTACAATAGTTTAAGGAAATGGAAAACCACTTAACAGAACAATCGTTTAAGTGCCGACAAGGGCCAAACATTAGGTTTAGACACCCAGAGTACAGTGCCGAATATTATGTTATGCAACATGATCAATCCATGTAATTACTTCTTTCAAGACCTACATGTTTCCAAACAGCAGAGAATGATGAGCAGGAGAAATCCAACACCCACAATCTGATTTTTTTATAAATAAACAATATACCCTTGACTTTCCTGTTTTGAGACCCTTCTTCCCCACAATAAGACCGTCATCTTGGATTATGTCATGGGACGGACGACAGCGCCCTCTATTGGCGGTACTGTTTACCAGGCCTGGACTTCGCAGCGAACACACTGTTTCCCACCATTTCCCCCCACCCTAGACCGCCATCTTGGATTATGTCACAGAACGAACAACAGTGGTGACAGTAGTGTGTACTAGGTTAGTTGGACTCCAGACCTTATGGTGAACAAACTGGTGGAGGTACTGCCTCTAATTGTTTAAATAAAGAATAAAAATAAAGACTTTCGTTCAGCACTGGGCGAGTCCTGTTTCCGCCATTTCCTAGGAAGATGTGGCGGCCGGATGACTTAGGTTACTGGAGGTAGCCCAAATGACCTATCTTCCCTCCACTTTCTTAGGTTAGTAGAGGAAGCCATGGGGTGTTGCATTATCCTGATGGAATTTGAATTTCCCACCATTTTCTGGGGGAAGGGAGGGGTGGGGAGGGGTTAGGTTAGTGGATGTAGCCCAGTTGACCTATCTTCCCGCCAAAATCCACCATATTGGATGGCGTCATGTGCTCTTGCCATGTCTACAGTCCGCTATCTTGGATGACGTCATCACCACTGTCTTGGATACATCTGACAACAATGGAAAGTGGAGTGACGCCGGCCTAGTTCCACTACTCCCGTACTCTGTCTCACTCTGGTCTCAAATACTGCCTTGCTTTCATGTCCTTCGACTCTTCTAACAACATCTAGTGTCTTACATGTTATACTAGATAACTTGACACTACATCAGTGTCATGTGGTTTTGGTAACCGTTGCAGATAATTTTTTTCTCGAATGTGCAATCTAGCAACCACATCACCATTTCAGTATCTTATTCTTACGTTTATTCTTTTCTTCCACTACACTTTCATCTTTTCATTGTTTCTTACTTTCTTCTGACCACTTCACGCCACTTTCTTATGACTCCTGTACCATGGAATCCCTCAGTATTCAATATTTTTTTCCCTCAACAGTTCTCTGTCAGTTTTTACACTGTTTTTTCTAAATTATTTTTTACTTCATGGATACAACTTGTTATTGAATCTTACACAGTTAAGTCAGCCGCATTCCTACACTCCAACAGGCCTTTCCATTCGGACAGCCCCTACCATTAACGAGAAACGTGGACCATTCCTGTCACCTGCACTGCATGCCAAGTACACATTGGCAGAATCATCCTAGAAAACCGTTCACATATATGTTTTATCATTGTACTTACAATTAAATGTTACAATCACGGTCTCAACTGAACAACATTCGACAATGAGCAAAGTATTGGAAATACACCATGCTGACAGCTGTTGGTCTGGAAATAGAAATTTCTGTGCCATTCTTATGACCTGACATACTCTCTCTTTTGCTGTCACAGTATTCCACGTCAGATGCATACCTTCCTTTGCACATGTCTGAACACAAACACATACTTTATAAGCCTGATGCCCAAGGGAAACCTATCACACATTCCTTACTACTAAGTATAATACCTCGTCAATAACTGATTGCCGGCGATACGAAATAATATGACCAAAAATCAACCATTGGTGGGCATTTCTCTAAGTTTTTCTTGCGAGTGGTACCACTGTGTCTTAGAATGAGAGGCGTAATCGTCTTCAAAACCGTTAGATGATAAAGAACACAATTGTATTACCATCACAAGGGATCTTGGTTCTACAGGTGTACACAAGTATCCAAGTTAAAAGCTATACTGGCTTTATAAATCAAGGTATGGCATTACCTCCGAATGAATTGGTTTTTCCAGACAAATACCTAGACGGTGATCGTAGGAGTGTATATTATCAGACCAGCAGTCCGGTTACACGTAGCCCACGATGCAACCTCGTGATAAAATCACTGAATTTTGAAAGTGATTCGGCTAAGGAACGTTGTATGAAACCGGTATTTGTAACTCCCTCACACTGCTAGATATTTCTCCAGTATTTGTAATACATCCTATCTCGATACCATGTCAGAGGTATGGTGATATACCCACTGAGTTGCAGGCGATGACTGATTGAGGAGGTTCACAAACAGTAGTAGATGTTGTGCTGATTGATGTCATAAGAAATATACGCTAGCTTTTGAGATCTCTAGTGTCATGCTATCCGCTAGAAATGATGTCTATATTTTGAATCAAGTGCCTCCATTCAAGCACATACCTGCACTACATCCTATGGAGAAATCCTTTAATGATTACAGCCACTAGCGAAACATATTTCTGACACTCTCATATCTCAAAACGAGTCATCTCTCTAGAACCTATCTGCTACAGTAAAATTCCAACCTCGTTTTAGGTAGTCACTATGTATCATGCAAAAGCAGTCTCAGACTCTGCACTACCATCCCTGCAGCTTTGTGCATGTAATCATTCCATTGTAAGTTGGAACTGAGTAGAAGTTGGAGGAAACTATATCTACCACCTTCTGCATACTGTGTAGAAACAGGCTAAGCTGGGTTACTGCGACAGGCCTTTGTTTTAACCATTCGATGGAAACAGGAACTGAGAGAAGGACGAAGATTTTTGCTACTGTACTGAGGTGCACCCACAAACAACTTAAAAGTACTACAGATCCACGTCCATTCACATATATCTCCCCAACGTTCTATCTTCATTATTCCGTACCATTCATGAGAGAAAAATTAGGAACTATAAAAGCCCAACAAACTTCATCCAATAGGGAACTAGGTAACATTTTTATCACATCTCCCTCCTCCCATATATCGAAAACAAATACCGCATGTGTGGAGGCATCGAGCACATGTGACGATCCTATTAAATATACAGGTATAGATCAACTGCACAGACCAGTTAAAAGCTTCATCACCTGTACTACAGGAGGATGGCTCTGAGCACTATGGGACTTAACACCTGAGGTTATCAGTCCCCTAGAACATAGAAATGCTTATACCTAACTAACCTAAGGACATCACACACATCATGCCAGGGGCAGGATTCTAACCTGCCACTGTAGGGGTCACGCGGTTCCAGACTGAAGCACCTAGGACCACTCGGCCAAAATGGCCGGTGTAGCAGGATGATCATATCACGTGGACTATACTGTAAGTCGCAAGAGACGCCCCCAGTGGCCCTGTCTCGTTGTTTGAAACATTGTTATTTCTGCTCTAACACGCTTTGTACACTGCCAAACATTTTGTTTTTCTTCCACAACTTTGAGGTCTGTGTAAGGTTCTAAACTGACATTAAGACGTTCTAGTCCATGGCCTCTTGCAGACAACAAGGAAATCACCCCAAAGAGTCAGTCATAATCCCACATTCATTCACAAGATATCATTTGTACTGGGATATAGGAGTCTCTGCATAGCGCTAAGAACGTTTGTGTATGTTGAAAGCAGGAAGGGGTAAGACATGATTGATGGGGTCTCACGTTAAGACTATCAGGAGGAATGCATTTGGCGTTATTCCACACTAGTTTTGTAAACAGATTCTGTTAGGACAAGAACTTCTGTGCGGATAAGCTGAGACATCATAACAGCTCATACAAAAGTGACCGTTAGCTATTTCTGGCACACTATAAAATCTCTGAGAGGTCGACTTGGCTCTTATTTTGCATAGCCATGTGACATCAGTATAACATTGAGTACATTTTAAATGGTAGTCGCCACATGGAAGTTTTGCGACAATGCGTCAGTCATGCTGGGGCAGGTAAGCACAGCTGGACACAGCTCGTAAGCCCCATTAGGTTCGCTAGGGAGAACGCAGCCTGTGCTATTCTGGAACGGATTTCTATAGCCCGATCTGTGATGCCAGTATCCACAGGTATAGCATCACAAATGGTAAACGCACTTGCTGGCCAGAGGCGTTTCGCATATGTGATCGGTGTGAGCATGTTGGAGCCCTGTGGCAAGACGGATAGGGGTGTGTGCTGTACCCAGGTGATTGGCGAGGATGTGACAGCGGAGGGGAGACTATGTGGACTCGGGCCACTGCGAGCAGCCTCGTTGCTGCAGCCCTAACCCGCTAGCCGTAGGGAGGGTGGCCCATGGACACCAGACCCAGACCGATGCCGTGGTGGCCGCGGCCTGACCAGGGTCAGGGCCAGGGGCAGCAGCGGCGGTGGCGGCGGTAGTGGCGGAGGTGTCAGGCATCGAGTGGAGGGATGTGTGCTTTTTATTAGCTGTTTTTTGTTTAAACTGTATTCCATCGATTTCACCGACCAATAGGATGCTGTGAATTAAAAAAAAACTACCCCATACATGTGCAAAATATCAGTAAATTAATTTGCATAAATTTTTTATATCAATGTGTCTTAGGTGTACATTAGTTAAGGGGAGGGTGTGCAAGAGTGGGTGACATACAGCAGAACAGCAGGATAAGTGCAGAACACCAGGTTATTTTGCAGTAGTTTTATGTAAAATGCAGTACAATAGTTTAAGAGTGTGGGTGACAAAGAAGAATGCGCCAGAAATGGCGTTCAAAAGCATGTGTTATTCGAAAAAGTACCAGAAAATGGTGGGAGGACACAACTAATTACTTAATTTTCTGTCAAAGGCGGTACAACTGTTTAAGAAAATAGGGGTGACATTGGAAACCACCTATCAGAACAATAGGTTAAGTGCCGACAAGGGCCAAACGTTAGGTTTGGACACCCAGAGTACAGTGACGAACATTAGATTATGCAACATGTTGATTTCGTGTAATTACTTCTTTCAAGACGTACATGTTTTCAAACAGCAGAGAATGATGAGTAAGAGAATTCCAAACCCCACAAACTATTTTTTTTTAAATAAACAATGTACCCTTCAATTTTCTGTTATAAGACGCTTTCTCTTCACCACCAGCCTCCATCTCGGATTACGTCATGAAAGGGCCTCTGGTGGCAGTACTGTGTACTAGGTCAGTTGGACTCTGGACCTTGTGGTGAACACACTGGATGGAGGTATTGCCTCTAATTGTTGAAATAAAGACAGAAAATAAAGCATTATGTCCAGCACAGATCGAGTTGTCTTTCCACCATTTTCTAGTAGGAGGTGGCGGTTGGATGACTTAGGTTAGTGGAGGCAGACCAATTGACCTATCTTCCCGCCAAATTCCGCCATCTTGGATGACGTCATGTGCTGTTGACAAGTCTACAGTCTGCCATATGGGATGACGGCATCGCCGCCATCTTGGATACATCTGGCAGCAATGGAAAGTGGAGTGACGCCAGCCAAGTTCCACTACTTACAGGTAGCCCCCATGTTATTCAATCTATGCGTCGAGTGTACACGAATGGAAACCAAAGGAAACTTGGAAAAGGGATTAAAGTTCAGAGGTTAGAAACGATGAATTTATGATTGGTCAACGAAAAAGTCGTGCTGATAGTGGGTCAGCTGAACGGAATGGACAGTGTCTCGAAAAGAGATGGTAAAGTAGACACCAACAAAAGTACAGTGAGAGTTAACGAACGAAAGTTCTTTTGCAGCATGCTTGTCCCATTACCTTATTCCTTCGCTGTTTCTACCCCTCTCTTTTGATTACCCACGTTGCTCCAGTATGCACATCAACTGGTTTTATTTCTTGTCCCCAATAGGCTCGTAAAATCGCACCGACATGATAAGCAAAACTGCGCCGTAAATCAGAAGTATAACCATTTCGCAGTAAGCTATAAATGAGCCTTCTCCGCTAAGAGGGTATATGACTCAGATTATTCGTTTATTGCTCTAACGAGCGACTCAAGGTACAGATTCTTCCCAGGTCTTATGGTACACTTGTTTCTTCTGCAGTGCACATTTATGTGGATCTCAGCGCGATAAGGTTTCATCGCGAGCACAGTTTGAGGCGATTCTTCAAATATTTTAACTTTCGTTATGCACACATGACCCTGGTTCCCGGAACTCCTGAAGATGGACGTTGACTGTGGACATTTTTTTCACAGACACAGTCCCTTTGACTGTTCAGAGATGTCATCAAACTAGCCCAAAGGCGTAAACAACCATGTATGAGCAACACCTGTTAGACGGAGGGGGTCCGAGAGCCGATCAGTTCCAGTCATTTCACCAGGAAGGAGGTACACGGCTCTTGTTGTCTGTAGTTCAACCATGCCTAGACGGTGTAATACCGCGGTTCGATCGCGTCAGCATTGTTACTTTGTGCCAGGAAGGGCTCTCAACAAGGGAAGTGTCCAGGAGTCTCGGAGTGAACCAAAGCGATGTTGTTCGGACATGCAGGAGATACAGAGGGACAGGAACTGTCGATGACATGTCTCGTTCAGGCCGCTCAAGGACTGCAACTGCAGTGGATGACCGCTACCTACGGATTATGGCTCGGAGGAATTCTGACAGCAACGCCACCATGTTGAATAATGTTTTTGGTGCAGCCACAGGACGTCTTGTTACGACTCAAACTGTGCGCAGTAGGCTGCATGATGTGCAACTTCACTCCCGACGTCCATGGCGAGGTCCATCTATGCAACCACGACATCCATGCAGCGCCGTGCAGATGGTCCCAAAAACATGCCGAATGGACAGCTCGGGCTTGGCATCACGTTCTGTTCACCGATGAGTGTCGCATATGCCGTCAACCAGACAATGGTCGAAAACGTGTTTGGAGGCAACCCGGTCAGGCTGAACGCCTTACACACAATTTCCAGCGAGTGCAACAAGGTGGAGGTTCCCTGCTGTTTTGGGTTGGCATTATGTGGGGCTGACGTACGCCGTTGGTGATCATGAAAGGCGCCGTAACGGTTGTACGATACGTGAATGCCATCCTCCGACAGATAGTGCAATCATAACGGCACCATATTGGCGAGGTATTCGTCTTCATGGACGATAATTCGCACCCCGAACGTGCACATCTTGTGAATGACGTCATTCAGGATAACGACATCGATCGACTAGAATGGTCAGTATGTTCTACAGACATGAACCCTATCGAACATGCCTGCGTGGATTGAAAAGGGCTGTTTATGGACGACGTGACCCACCAACCACTATTAGCAATCTACGCCGAATCGCCGTTGAGGAGTGGGACAACCTGGACCAACATGCAACTTGTGGATAGTATGCTATGAGGAATACCGGTATGCATCAATGCAAGAGGACGTGCTACTGGGTATTAGTGGTAACGGTGTGTACAGCAATCTGGAGCACCACCTCCGAAGGTCTCGCTGTATGGTGGTATAACACGCAATGTGTGGTTTTTACGAGCAATAAAAAGGGCAGAACTGATGTTTATGCTGATCTCTATTCCAATTTTCTGTACAGATTCCGGAACTCTCCGAACCGAGGTGATGCAAAACTTTTTTGATGTGTGTATATCACTACGTACTGCAAGCGTAAAAATGGCAGACGGATTCACTCTGCATTTCCGAAATGTTTTGTGTTGTTCAGTCATAAGAATGGCTGGATGCCCTTTTCTATTCTTGGGGACCACGTACACCCCTGCACGCAGTTTGCTTTCCCTCTGGCAGCAGGACAATGCAAAGTGCCACAAAGCCCGCAGTGTACGCACGTGGCTCGAAGATCACCAGGGTGAGTTTGCCGTACTCCCCTAGCCACCATACCCTCCGAATTAAAACCCAATCGACAATCTGTGGGACCACCCCTATCTGACTGTTGGCGTCATTGATTACAAGGGTCGTTCAATAAGTAATGCCCCACATTTTTTCAAAAGCCATTAATAAACATCGACAAACGTCCTTGTTGGTGCTTCACATATGGTGTTCGTTCTGTAAGCCGGTGAAGTTGCGAACCGTTGTGGCTGAACGCAGAGCCGTAGTACAGCGTCAAAATGGCCTCTACATACGACTCACGTTACAAGCAGCGTGCTATTATTCAATTCTTGTGTGAAAAAAACAGAAACCGTGGTGAACACCCATAAACGTTTGTGTGCCGTGTATGACGATACTGCAGTTGATAGGAGTACAGTTGGACGATGGGTAAAGAAAGTTATAGCCTCAGGAAACGCAGGAACAGAGCTCGGGACGTCCTGTCACAGCCACTGCTCCAGACATTCTGAATCGTTCGGATGCCGTTATTCGTGCCGACCTGCGTAACACAACTCGACAATTGGCTCTACAATCGTCGGTCAGCATTGGAAATGCGTCTGCAATGATCCAGGCTCTCGGATATCCAGAGAAATGCTCGCGATGGGTTCCACGAATGGTTATACTGGACAACAAGACTCTAAGAAAGGCCATTTTATTTGAAATGTGGGAGCGTTTTGGGAGCGACGGAGAGGTCTTTCTGCCACGAATCGCTACGTTACGGAGGACGGAAGCTGGGTGCACCACTCTGGACAGTCCGTGGACCGGCATCATCCTCATTCACCAGAAAAGAAGAAATGCAAGACAACCCCCTCTGTCAGAATAGCCTTGGTGACAGTCTTGTGGGATTGTGATGTGCGTCATTCTTGTGGATGTGATGCCAAGAGGGTCAACTATCAGTTCTGATTCATAGCGAAGAGTCTGTATAAAGTCAAGAACTTTTTCCGACGTGTTCGATCGGACAAGAATCCAGCTGAAATCTTGCTCCAACACGATAATGCACGCCCACACATCGCCAAATTGGGTTGGACATCATTGCCGCATCCACCCTACGGTCCATACCTGGCACCCTCTAAGTTCCATATCATGGGCCGCTTGAAAATTCTCTACAGGGAACACACCTTGAAGATAACGAGAGTGTAAGTCATGCAGTGAAAACATGGCTACGCCTACAGGGCAAGAGCTTTTACCAGCAGGGAATAGATGCTCTTTCACAACGTTGGCGTACGGCCATAGCACGTGATGGGCTTTAGTAGAAAAATAGGATATGGACAAGACATGTTGATGTATATTGTCAGCAAATTCTCTTAACAATAAAAATGTTCTGAGAAGAAGAAATGTGGACCATTACTTATTGAACGACCCTTGCATTTTAATTTTTAGTCCTATTCATGCAACTGCACTTAGGAGTTACTTATCAATCATTAGTACGTGGTTGAACCCCCTCTGGCCTACGTACATGGTAGGGAAGTCTGTCAAAGCAGTCGTGTCCTCTCTTCATGGAAGCTTGCCCACAACTGGTCCTTGACATCCTGGATGCTGGCGCTAGAATGGATTTGACGGCCGAGATGGTCCCACACTTGTTCTGTCGCGAGAGATCTGGAGACCGTCCTGGAAAGGGGACTACCTCAACATCACGCAAACAGTTCACAGAGACACGTACCATGTGTGTCGGAGCATCATCCTACTGAAAAATGTCACCACGACACTGTCGCATGAGAGGTAACACACGAGGAGTCAGGACGCGCTTGACGTAGCGTCGTGCCGTTGGAGCTCGCTAATTCACCACCTGTCAAGACCTGAAGTTATAAGCCATCCCTCCTCACGCCAAGAAGCCTGGAGCCTGTGTACGTCTAACACACTGGCGATGTCGTGGCCAGAGTCACTGACGCCAATCTGGGGCAGTGCAGACACAGGGAGTCCAACACGTGTTGCGGGATAGCAGGCACAAAAGTGAAGGGGTTACGATGTGCTCGGTGTACATTAGGAAGATTCTCTATTTCCGTGGTCAGACGTGGTCTATCTGAAGCTTGACGACTGGTATATCTACCCAAGGCCATTATCACATCTGGATTCAATGTAAATCTCGATATTACACTATTCGGGTAGGTGGCAAAATGGAGACCCACAATGAGGCCACCTGCAATCTAAGTCAAGTGCTGATAACGCTGTCTCAGACGACTACGCAGCACCTCTGTTTTCTTCACAGTGATCACAGCTCTGTTTCTGTATTTCCTGAGGCTGTAACTTTCTTTACCCGCCGCCCAACTGTAATCATATCAACTGCAGCATCGCCATACACTGCATCTGATGTTGTTCACACCCATTAAATTCTCTGTTACGCCTGGTAACAACAGTAAAAACGAACACGATCAGTGCTCTCTGGTGGCCGTTTTACCTCTACATTATTAATAGGTTTGTTTATTAGTAAGTCTTCTGCTACCAGTCACGATTTTGTTTATTTATTTTTGACACGACACGTTTCGGGAAATGATTCCCATGTTCAACAGCGTTTTCCGTGTGTATTATGCCATTTCTATGTGGTGTTGTCGACGTGTGAGAGTCTGCTTCATTTCCTTGACTTTACTGCAATATTTAAGAAAGACGCCATTTTTAGTTGGTTATCGATATTTTTGTGAAGATAGTGGTGAAATTTAGAAGAATTTGTACTGACAGTTTACTTATTGTCCATTTATCCAGAGTCTCACACACACTAAACACCAAACACAATTTGCTGTTCACTTTAAACATCGAAAATATCTTACATAAACAAAACTGTTACAATGATGTTCCTACAAGTAGATAACAGAAATAACATCGTAGGTCTTCCACAGACCATGATACGCTTTTGTACAGGGGTTATTTACCTTAACAATTTGGATCATAATTTACTTATATCGATTTTACTATTGTGTTTATTTCTATGTGTTACTATTTTGATTTAAGTATACTACTGAAACATCTGAAGAGATTCACTGATTCACTTTCAAGTTTTTCGTTGAATATTTGATCTTAATATTTTTTGTAACGTGAATATATCTCCAGTTCTTCTAGCAAATCCATTTCATGTCCTTTATTTATTCGATGGAGTACTTTGACATTTTCCTCTGTTTTTCCAAATGAATGTCCTGTATTATGTATATGTGTTGCTATGGCTGATGTAGTGTGTTTATTGTGTGTAAGCTTAAATGTGCTCTGTGTACCTGGTGTTTAAATTTCGGCCTGTTTGTCCTATGCAGAACATGGAGCAATCCTGACATGTTACCTTATATATTCCACATTCTGAATATGGATCATAATTACACTTTATATTATGTATTAGTTTTTGTTGTATTTTATCATATGTAGAAAACCCAATTTTTACTTTGTGATTTTTGAGAATATTTTCAATCTTCTGTGATTCATTGCCAGTGTATGGGATACTATATATATATATATATATAGTATTCTTCACTTTGTCTAGGAGTGTGTCAACCATTGAAACATTGTAACCATTGGCAACTGCAATCGTTTTCACTGTATTTATTTCTTGTTGCATGTTTTCTTGGTTCAATGGAATTTTGGTTGCCCTCTGTAGCATTGACCTGTATGGTGCCTGTTTATGTGTAGTTGAGTGACATGAGGCTGCAGGGATTGTGGTGTCGGTCATTGAATTTTTTCTGTAAATTTTGAATGTGCGTGTGTTGTTGTGTCTTGTAGTATTTAGGTCCAGAAAGTTGATGCTTTTATTTTGCTCATTGGGTTGCTCGTGGGGTGTTTACGATAAATTTGACTTTCTCATGTAGATTATTGAAGAAATTTAGAATGTCTGTGATGTCTTTGGTATCCCCTTTCACTAATAGTAATGTGTCATCTACATATTTTCTAAAAAAATTCAATTTTCTTTAGGCAAGGTTCTTGGCTGTTAAATAATTTTTGTTCTAAGTGATTTTTGTATATATCAGATATGGTACCAGATATACATGATCGCATTGCTAGGCCATCTGGTTGTTTATAAATATTGCCATTAAAAGTAAAGTAGTTCCACACATTCGACAGTCTCTGTGTATGAAAGTTTCTTGTGTTTCATAAGATTCTTTGCATTACTGTTACAGCTTCTTGTATGGGTATGTTTGAGTGAAGGTTGGTGATGTCAAGTGATATAAACTGAGCATCTTGGGGGAGCTTTCTGGTTCTTAGTTCTTTAGCTAGTATAATTCATAATGGGTCAAATCAGACTCTAAATTATTTACATAACTGCCGAGATTTGCGTGTACGAAGTTACATTGCCGCTGAAACAATCGGATTTCGGTTATATCGCTTTTTTCCACGCCAGTTTAATCTGACTGTTGAAACCACTCAAAATAACCGTTTATGAAATAACTGGTTTTTTTCGATATTTTATTCCAAATTTTTGCTGAAAGAAACGTAGAAAAAGAACAAATATTGAAAAATGTAGGTTGTGTCAATTTCAAGATGTACAGCATCAAAATATTAAATGGAATACGCAAATAAAAGAAAACTTAGTCCGCCCAACGTTCGTTGCTTTTCTCGAAAAGTGAGAAGTGGATGAGTACTAAAAAAATCAGCAGTATTCTCCTACTAGTCCTAATTTTTTGAAAGTCTGTTCAAAAATCATGTTTTAATCGAGCAGATAAAGGCATATTACGTAGACACCGGTAGCAGATCACTTTCTGTTTTTACTGTATACTATGAATGAATTTTTGTTAAATTTTTAATCTTTTATGATACCATAAGTTCCTTCCTCGTTTATTATTTCATAGAAATTGCGCACAAATATTTCATCTTTTGAAACAAATGAAGCAGTGTACTTCGTTGCTACGCCACTCCGTAAAAATATTTCCAGACTGGTGTTGGCGGCATTCTGCAATTCAACGGATAACGGCGATGGCAGCGAGAGACTACCGTCTCAACCAGGTGGGGGCAAGTCTTGCTCACTGGTCGTACGCGGGTACCTCAAACCACGACATACTACAACAGGGGCATTACTGTCTCCAGCAATGGCGTCCCAGTTCTTATTCCATGCGTTTGCTGCTCGTTGCTGCCAGCATTGTTATTACAATAGCACTGATTGCTTTCCCCACTTTCTATAATAACACAATATTCAAATCAATGCAAATTGTACAAATAAAAATTACTACTTTTTTATTTAAAAAAAAAGGATTATTGGAAAGTGAAAAATTTCGGCAGTGCTACTGTGGCTATTTGATATTTCGGGTATTTTACTCAGTTATTAACAAAACATAAAAAAACAGCTGTCATAACGGAGACCAAATAAATACCGAAAAATACCAGTAATTCATAGCTACGAGGGTCGTTCAATAAACAATGCCCCACATTTGTTTTAAAAAGCCATTAATATACACAGATAAAAGTCCCTGTTGCTACTTCACATTTGATGTTTGTTCTGTAAGCCGGTGAAGTTTTGGACTATTCTGGCAGATGTCAGAGCCGTAGTACAGCGTCAAAATGGCATATACATACGACTGACATTACAAGCAGCGTGCTGTTATTGAATTACTGTGTACACAAAAATAAACCGTAGTGAACATCCATAAACGTTTGTGTGCAGTGTATGGCGATGCTGCAGTTGATAGGAGTACAGTTGGACGACGGGTAAAGAAAGTTACAGCCTCAGGAAATACAGAAACAGAGCTGTAGGATCAGCCACACTCGAGACGTCGTGTCACACCCACTGCTCCAGACATGCTGAATCATGCGGATGCCATTATTCGTGCCGACCGGCGCATCACAACTCGACAGCTGGCTCTGGAAGTGCGTGTACTATGATAAGAGACTCTCGGATACTCAAAGAGCTGATCACGATGGGTTCCACGAATGCTCACAGCGGACCACAAGATTTAAAGAAAGGCCAAGGCATCTGAACTATTGGGGCGTTTTGAGGCCCACGGAGAGGCCTTTGAAGATGACGAGAGCGTCGGTTATGCACTGAGAACATGGCTCCGCCTAAAGGACAAGAACTTTTACCAGCAGGGAATGGCTCAAATGGCTCTGGGCACTATGGGACTTAACATCTGAGGTCATCAGTCCCCTAGAACTTAGAAATACACTACTGGTCATTGAAATTGCTACGCCAAGAAGAAATGCAGGTGATAAACGGGTATTCATTGGACAAATATATCATACTAGAACTGATATGTGATTACATTTTCACGCAATTTGGCAGCATACATGCTGAGAAATCATTACACACAACAACCACCTCTGGCCGTAATAACGCCCTTGATACGCCTGGGCATTGAGTCAAACAGAGCTCGGATGACATGTACAGATACAGCTGCCCATGCAGCTTCAACACGATAGCACAGTTCATCAAGAGTAGTGACTGGCGTACTGTGACGAGCCAGTTGCTCGGCCACCATTGATCAGACGTTTTCAATTGGTGAGAGATCTGGCGAATGTGTTGGCCTCGGCAGCAGTCGAACATTTTCTGTATCCAGAAAGGCCCGTACAGGACCTGCAACATGCGGTCGGGCATTAACCTGCTGAAATGTAGTGTTTCGGAGGAATCGAATGAAGGGTAGAGCCACGGGTCGTAACACATCTGAAATGTAACGTCCACTGTTCAGAGTGCCGTCAATGGGAACAAGAGGTGACCGAGACGTGTAACCAATGGCACCCCATACCATCACGCCGGGTGATGCGCCAGTATGGCGATGACGAATACACGCTTCCAATGTGCGTTCACCATGGTGTCGCCAAACACGGATGCGACGATCATGAGGCTGTACACAGAACCAGGATTCTTCGGAACAAAATGACATTCGTGCACCCAGGTTCGTCGCTGAGTACAGCTTCGCACGCGCTCCTGTCTGTGATGCAGCGTCAAGCGTAACCGCAGCCATGGTCTCCGAGCTGATAGTCCATGCTGCTGCAAACGTCGTCGAACTGTTCGTGCAGATCGTTGTTGTGTTGCAAACGTCCTCATCTGTTGACTCAGGGAACGAGAAGTGGCTGCACGACCCGTTACAGCCATGCGGATAAGATGCGTGTCATCTCGACTGCCAGTGATACGAGGCCGTTGGGATCCAGCACGGCGTTCCGTATTACCCTCCTGAATCCACCGATTCCATATTCTGCTAACAGTCATTGGATGTCGACCAACGTGAGCAGCAATGTCGCGGTACGATAAAGCGCAATCGCGATAGGCTACAATCCGACCTTTATCAAAGTCGGAAACGTGATGGTACGCATTTCTCCTCCTTACACGAGGCATCACAACAACGTTTCACCAGGCAACGCCGGTCAACTGCTGTTTGCGTATGAGAAATCTGTTGGAAACTTCCCTCATGTCAGTACGTTGTAGGTGTCGCCACCGGCGCCAATCTTGTGTGAACGCTCTGAAAAACTAATCAATTGCATATCACAGCATCTTCTTCCTGTCGGTTAAATTTCGCGTCTGCAGCACGTCATCTTCGTGGTGCAGCAATTTTACTGGCCAGTGGTGTACATAAACCTAACTAACGCCAGGACATCACACACATCCGTTCCCGAGGCATGATTCGAAGCTGCGACCGTAGCGTCCGCGCGGTTCCAGACTGAAGCGCCTAGAACCGGTAGGCCACACTGGCCAGCTAGCAGGGAATACATGCTCTTCCGCAACGTTGGCGTGCGACCATAGAACGTGATGGAGACTACGTAGAAAAGTAGGACGTGGACAAGACATATTGATGTATATTGTCAGCAAATTCTGACTCTTAACAGTAAATATGTTCTGAGAAAAAAGAAAAAAAATGTGGGGCGTTACTTACTGAATGCCCTTTTTAAAATACCGGTATCGGATTTAACCGATTAGTTTTTCCCATCCCTAATCCGACCAAGTGGTGTGAGTGTTTCAGTTCTGTTGACAGAGCGCGTCGTGTCGTGTGAGCGAGAGAGCAGCCTGTGGCTGTGGCTGTTCTTGCAGCGCACGCAGCGTGGAGACGCTCGGTGACGGACACTTCTCTGCGCGCAGTGGTGCGGCCTCGGGGGAAGGAGCTGCAAGTCGCGGGCTGCTTTTGGTCCATTACGCGCTCAGGGCCGGGGGAGAGGGCCGATGCCGTTGTCTCCCCCAGCAGACGGGGGCGGCGGCGCAGAGGCGAGGAAGAAGAAGCAGAGCTGAGGGAGGCCGGCCGGCCAGCTATCAGATGCCGCCTCGCCAACTGCCGCCGGCGTATCGGTCCATCTGCAATTAGACGCGCTGCGCGGGCTCCCGCGCTTAATTGTCCTAACTGGCTGTAAAGTTGTTACGGGCCTCGGCAGACAACGCCAGCCACTTGCCGACCCGCGGGGTAACGCGGCGTTAAACAGCCGCCAGGCGCCTGCGGGGTAAGCCGGGACGGCACCTCTGCCAGCAAACCAGCAGCGGCACGCAGCACTCAGGGTGACGATACTACGACACTGCTGGACATTAAACCTGCTGCACCACCAAGATGACGTGCTGCAGACACGAAATTTAACCGACAGGAAGAAGATGCTGTGATATGCAACTGATTAGCTTTTCAGAGCATGCACACAAGGTTGGCGCCGGTGGTGACACCTACAACGTACTGACATGAGGAAAGTTTCCAACAGATTTCTCATACACAAACACCAGTTGACCGGCGTTGCCTGGTGAAACGTTGTTGTGATGCCTCGTGTAAGGAGGAGAAATGCGTACCATCACGTTTCCGACTTTGGTTAAGGTCGGATTGTAGCCTATCGCGATGGCCGTTTATCGTATCGCGACATTGCTGCTCGCGTTGGTCGAGATCCAATGACTCTTAGCAGAATATGGAATCGGTGACTTCAGGAGGGTAACACGGAACGCCGTGCTGGATCACTAGCAGTCGAGATGATGGGTATCTTATCCGCATAGCTGCAGCCACGTCTCGACCCTTTAGTCAACAGATGGGGACGTTTGCAAGACAACAACCATCTGCACGAACAATTGGACGACGTTTGCAGCAGCATGGACTTTCAGCTCGGAGACCGTGGCTGCGGTTACCCTTGACGCTGCATCACAGACAGGAGCTCCTGCGATGGTGTACTCAACGACGAACCTGGGTGCGCGAATGGCAAAACGTCATTTTTTCGGATAAATCCATGTTCTGTTTACAGCATCATGATGGTCGCATCCGTGTTTGGCGACATGGCGGTGAACGCACATTGGAAGCGTGTATTCGTCATCGCCATACTGCCGTATCACCCGGCGTGATGGTATGGGGTGCATTGGTTACACGTCTGGGTCACCTCTTGTTCGCATTGACGGCACTTTGAACAGTGGACGTTACATTTAAGATGTGTTACGACCCGTGGCTCTACCCCTCATTCGATCCCTTCGAAACCCTACATTTCAGCAGGATAATGCACGACCTCATGTTGGAGGTCCTCTACGGGCCTTTCTGGATACAAAAAATGTTCGACTGCTGCCCTGGCCAGCACATTCTCCAGATCTCTCACCAACTGGAAACGCCTCGTCAACGGTGGCCGAGCAACTGGCTCGTCATAATACGCCAGTCGCTACTCTTGATGAACTGTGGTATCGTGTTGAAGCTGCATGGGCAGCTGTACCTGTACACGCCATCCAAGGTCTGTTTGACTCAATGCCCAGGCGTATCAAGGCCGTTATTACGGCCAGAGGTGGTTGTTCTGGGTACTGATTTCTCATTATCTATGCACCCAAATTGCGTGAAAATGTAATCACATGTCATTTCTAGTATAATATATTTGTCCAATGAATATCCATTTATCATCTGCATTTATTCTTGGTGTAGCAATTTTAATGGCCAGTAGTGTATCTAAGAGGCAATACTGCTAGCCTCCCAGTTCCTGCAGTTCAGGCGTTCTGGGGAGAACTATTCTTCTCACTGGGGAAGGGCAACGTTTCAGTCCCTCGTCTGGCCACCTAGATTTAGGTTTTTCCGTACATCTCTGCTGGCAGATTCTGGGATGGTTCCTTTGAAAGGGCACCGTCGATTTTCTTCCCTTTCCTTGACACAGTCCGAGCTTGCGCTTGGCCACTAATGACCTCGATGTCGACGGGATGTTAAATTCCTTCTACCTTCCATCCTTCACTAGGGATGGGGAAAAACGATCAGTTAAAAGCAGTACCGGTATTTTAATTTTGAATAACATGTATTTTTCGGTATTTGCTTGGTCTTGGTTAAAAAACGTGTTGTTATTTTATTTTTCATTAGTAACCTAGTAAAAGAACCGAAATGTCAGTTAGCCATAGCAGCAGCGCTAAGATTTTTCCTTTTTAAATAAACTACATTTTAAATGAAGAAGTAATCTTTATTCTTAAAATTTGTATTGGTTTGAAATACTTTGTTACAATAGAAAATGAGAATGGTTCAAATGGCTCTGAGCACTATGGGACTTAACATCTATGGTCATCAGTCCCTTAGAACTTAGAACTACTTAAACCTAACTAAGGTAAGGACATCACACACATCCATGCCCGAGGCAGGATTCGAACCTGCGACCGTAGCGGTCGCGTGGTTCCAGACTGTAGCGCCTAGAACCGCTCGGCCACTTCGGGCGGCTCCAGACCGTGGTCTATGGGTGTGAGAATGTCCACGTGACCACTGATAGCAACATCGTTGCAGAACTGACGCAGCACGTCCAACTTTTGTGGCGATACTCTGAAAGAACTATCCCCCCACTCAGAAGGCCCCTTTCAGACCCTTTCACTTGGTTGTAGCCAGCAAGAGTGCGCCCCTGCGCCGTGGTCGCCTGCTTCATTCACGCGCTTGCACCACGCTGAGCCTGCTGGCTGTGAGCGTCCCCTACTCAAGGGTAGAGACACAGACGGCACTCTGGTACCTGTGCCACTGAGCTACAGGTTGGCGGACGAAGTTGAAAACAGTATCATTACCTCTACCATCCTTCAGGCGGCGTACACCATCATCAGATCAAAATCGATTTCGACTTTCCAGGTTTACCAATATTTTTCCTACAGTGTACAACAATTATTTGTCATAAATGTACGCATTTCTGCAGAAACACATGCAACCTGAAGTTCATAACGGTTTCATAGCCCCGATAGCTGAGTGGTCAGCGTGACGGATTGCCGTCCTACGGGCCCGGGTTCGATTACCCGCTGGGTGGGGGATTTTCTCCGCTCAGGGACTGGGTGCTGCGCTGTCTTCATCATCGTTTCATCCCCAACCGGCGCGCACGTCTCCCAATGCGTCGTCGAATGTAACAAGGCCTGCACCGAGGCAGCCGGACCTGCCCCGCAAGGGGCCTCCCGGCCAATGACACCAAACGCTCATTTGCATCTCCACAAGTTTGAAATGCCCGCATCTCGTGGTCGTGCGGTAGCGTTCTCGCTTCCCACGCCCGGGTTCCCGGGTTCGATTCCCGGCGGGGTCAGGGATTTTCTCTGCCTCGTGATGGCTGGGTGTTGTGTGCTGTCCTTAGGTTAGTTAGGTTTAAGTAGTTCTAAGTTCTAGGGGACTGATGACCATAGATGTTAAGTCCCATAGTGCACAGAGCCATTTAGCCAAGTTTGAAATCCAGTCAGAAGCTCTTGTACACAAATTGAAGACCTCATTAGCACAAAGTGGTGTGCGGCAGGTAGGTTGTTTAGATAAATTGTGTAGTAAAGTTAGAATAAAAGCCCACAAATGAGATATTTTAAGTATATCCATCGCAATTTTTTTATTTAGGTAAGTCTTTTTCTCCAATATGCAGTAACCAAAACCATCTGCGGGAAGGCCTTGGTCTACGGACCGGAGCTCCCAGGCGGGTAAGCCGCCGGCGGTGGAGCACGCACCACCGGGTAAACACAAGGACGAGTCGGACGACAGACCGACGATAACCGACAACAACTGACACAACAAGGTAGAGACAAACAACGGAGGCTTGTGGAAACCACAACACCAAACACCAACAGTAAATCCACTCGGAACCAGAGCCAGGCAAATGCCAACAACGAGAAACGACCAGAACGCAGTACCGCCGAGATAGAGACGCGACCCAGAGCGAGTACCAGACTGACTGGACTAGGTTTTTTTTTTTTTTTCTTTATTGTATTTCAATTCCCCATCGGGGCGGGCTGGCAGCAGCATATGCGGCGCTCTTCAGCCGAAAGACATAGAACGAAACAATAGAAGACATTTAAAAACAGCAAAGGAGAGAATAAGGTGAACATAGATATAAAAAAGGGGGAACAACATGGAAGGCAATAGGAAAAAAAATGAGGTGACTAAAATGGAGATAAAAAACTGTTTAAAAGTAGCACACACAAAAAGCCACACACTGCGACGATTAAAAGAACACAAAGCACAGTATAAAGGTATTGACAGATGGCATAGCACATAACATAACACTGACGGCGAACCTCAAGGCAGTACACAATTAAAATCACACCTCTTGACGCAGTAGACACAACACTGATGTGGCACACTGACGATGATCAATACAGAGGATCTGCCAGGCGCTAGGAGATGAGGGAGACTTGAAGAAGGGAGGGAGGGGAAGGGATGGAGGAGATAAGCTGGGGGCGCGCTGAAGAAGGCCAGGTAGGGAGGGATGTGGGAAGGAAAGAGGCAAGTATGGGGTGCAGGGTCTCAGGGGAGGGGGGGGGGGGGGGTGATGGAAGAAAATCCGCTCTGGGTGAAGGAGGGAAGAGGAAAAAGGGGGCCCTGGGGAGGGGGGGGAACAAGGCCAGGTTATAGTTGGAAGGAAGGGTAGATGTCACGGCGAAGTTCGTCATCTGGGAGGGGGAGGCGTTGGAAATTGTCCCGATGAAGGAGATGGAGGGTGTGGAGGTGGAGAGAGGGAGGGATACAGCGATAGAGGCGCGGCAACGGGCGGGGGGGTGGAGAGGAAGGAGGAAACCAGAGGGTTGGGGGGATCAAGCCTGCGAACAATGTAAAGGATGTGGAGATGTTGGAGGAACAGGAGGAGGTGGGGGAAGGGGATCAGTTCAAACAGGAGCCGTGTAGGGGAAGGAAGGTGGATACAGAAGGCAAGGCGGAGCGCATGGCGTTCAAGGATTTGGAGGGCCTTGTAAAAGCGGGTGGGGGCAGAGATCCAGGCAACGCTGGCATAACAGAGGATAGGATGGATGAGGGATTTGTAGGTGTGGAGGATGGTAGAAGGATGCAATCCCCATGTCCGGCCAGACAGGAGTTTCAGAAGGAGAAGGTGGGAATGGGCTTTCTGCTGGATGGTCTGGAGATGAGGGGTCCAGGTGAGGTGTCGGTCGAGGATGAGGCCAAGGTATTTCAGGGTGGGGGTGAGCTGGATGGGATGACCATGAAGGGTGAGGTAGGAATCATGGAGGCGAAAGGAGCGAGTGGTGTGGCCTATGATGATTGCCTGGGTTTTGGAGGGGTTGAGACGGAGGAACCACTGGTTACACCAAGTGGTGAACTGGTTAAGGCGGGTTTGGAGGGTACGTTGAGACCGTTGAAGGGTAGGATAGAGAGCCTGGAAGGCGGTGTCATCAGCATACTGGAGAAGGTGGACTGGTGGGGGTGGCTTGGGCATATCAGCTGTATACAAAATATAAAGGAGAGGGGAGAGGACAGAACCCTGGGGGACGCCAGCTGTGGGATAAAAGATACGGGAGTTGGTGTTGTGGAGGGTGACATAGGAAGGACGGTGCGAGAGGAAGGAAGCGACTAGACGGACAAAATTGATAGGTAGAGCATAGGTTTGGAGTTTAAAGAGGAGACCGGGATGCCATACACGGTCATAGGCATTTTGGAGGTCAAGGGAAACAAAAATGGCGGAGCGACGGGAGTTGAGCTGGAGGGACAGAAGGTGAACAAGATTGAGGAGTTGATCTTCAGCAGAGAAGGAGGGTCGGAAGCCACGCTGGGTAAGGGGGAGGAGGTGGTGTTGAGCAAGGTGCTGATGGATTTGGTGGGAGAGGATGGATTCAAAGACCTTACTGAAGATGGAGGTGAGGCAGATGGGATGATAGGAAGAGGCGGCAGAAGGGGGTTTGTTGGGTTTGAGGAATAAGAGGACACGGGAGGTCTTCCAAAGGTCAGGGTAGAAGCCAGTAGAGAGGATGACGTTATAGAGATGGGCGAGGACAGTCAGGAAGTTATAGGGGCTTTCTCGAAGGTGACGGTAGGTGACACAGTCGTGACCAGGGGCCGTGTTGCGTTTGGACTGGAGGATAAGTTTAATGTCTTGTGCTGTGATGGGAGT
Source organism: Schistocerca serialis cubense (assembly GCF_023864345.2). Taxonomy (NCBI): domain Eukaryota; kingdom Metazoa; phylum Arthropoda; class Insecta; order Orthoptera; family Acrididae; genus Schistocerca; species Schistocerca serialis. The sequence continues at coordinate 8,704,451 of NC_064644.1, forward strand.
GTTGATGTCGGAGGGGGGCAACTGCCCCAAGTACTGGAGACTAGGAGCAAGTGGAGCGACCGAGGTATCAGCACGTTCCATGACGGTGGGGAAAAGAGAATAATCAAAGTGGGGATCATCGGGGATGGAGAAGACCTCGGAAAGGTGGGAAGCGAAGTGGTTGGCCTTACTGAGGTTGTCTGGAAGGGGGCTATCGTTATGGAGAAGGGGGTAGTGGGGAGCGGAAAGGGAACCAGTAAGACGATGGAAGGCGGACCAGTACTTGGAGGAGTTGATAGGGAGGGTGGCATTGAGTCGTGTGCAGGTCTGGCGCCAGTCCCGGCGTTTCGTTGCTGTAATAAGGTTCCGTACGTGTCGCTGTATTTGCCAGTGGCGTTGGAGTGTCTCCCTGTCAAGAGTGCGCAGGAAGGAGCGATAGAGGCGGCGGGATTCACGGAGGAGGAGGACAGCCCGCGGAGGGAGAGTGGGACGGTGTGGGTGGATGGTTTTAGTAGGAACATGGGCCTCCATGGCGTCAGTAATTACCTCCTGAAGGAAGGACGAGGCGTGGATGATGTCGTCAGGATGGCAATAGGTAAGAGGGTGGCTTTCGACCTGGGTGGAGATGGAGTCGCGGTAGGCATCCCAGTTGGCACGGCGATAGTCATGGACGACCTTGGGAGGGGGTGCAGGGTGCAGAGCCGGAGGGGGGCGGTGAGCAGACGTTATGGTGAGAAGGACAGGGAGGTGATCGCTACCTGTGGGGTCAAGGACGGCGACAGTGATACGCCCAAGGAGGTTGGCGGAGGCAATGACAACATCAGGGGTGGTGTTACTTTTGGGTCGGGTGTGCTGGGGAATGGCAACAAGGTCACCCTGGATTGTGGAGAGGAACTGATGCCACCGCCGAAGGGCAGCAGGAGTGCGGCTATGGATGTTGAGGTTGGCGGAAATCACATAGGTGAAGAGGTGTGGTCGATGTGTGAGATGAAGTCATAAGGAAGAGGAGCAGTGGAGCGGACATAGATGGTGGCACAGGTAATGGTGAGGGAGGGGAAGAAGACGCTAAGGATAAGGTGTACAGTGGGGTCATTGAGGAGAGGTTGTGGCCGGATGGGGATATGCTTAAGGTGGCCAATCGCAACTCCACCCTGCGCACGAGGACCAGGAGCGTCAGTGCGGTGGAGGATATAGGGGGAGGTGTGGAGAGAATGGTGGGGCTGGAGAAAGGTTTCGTTCAAGAGGAAGGTGTCGACCTGGTGGTGGGAGAGGGTGTGCATGAGGAGGTATTTCTTGGAGCGGAAGGAGCGAATGTTCTGGAAGAGGATGCAAGACTCGTGCCGCGCCATGACGGGAAGGAGGGGGGGAAGAGAGGGAAGGGAAGAGACTTAAACTAGGGTGTCGAGGCGGGTGAAGGTGAAGTGGGCTTGGTTGTGGGTGTAAGTGGCGAAGGTGTTCAGGTGGAAAACAGAGTGAGCAGCAATGGATATTTGTTGGAAGGTGTGCGGGCGCTGAAAAGGGTGAATGTTTTGGAGTACAACGGTAATGAACCGGATGATGTCTTCGGCCATGGGGGTTGGATGGAGGGAATTGTTAGGATGGACAGGAGGATCGACGGGACGAACTGGGACTGTAAGTTCAGGGGTGGCTGGAGGGGGTTTAGCTTTACACTTGTAGGAGTATGTGGGATGGGGGCCATTGCAGGTATTACAGGAAGGAGGAGCAGCGAGGTTGGGGCAGTTCTTGAGAAAGTGGGAGGCCTTGCAATGGGGACAGGTGGGGGGGAGGGGGGGTTTGCTGTTGGGAGTCAGGTGGTCATTGTACATCAGGCACCGCTGGCAACGGTAGGATTGGGGAGGGGATTTGGAGGATTCAACAGGGTGGCGATGGTGGTATATCAGGGCACCCTGGGTGAGGAGATGGTCTATGGATGGGGCAGACTCGGAGAATACCCGCATGAGGTAGGTGGGACCAGAGGCATTGTGGATACGGCGGGCAGAGCGGATTTCCAAGTCTGGGTGGGAGTTCAGTTCTACCAACACTTCATCGTCTGTGATCATCGGGCTGAGCTTGGTGATCACAGTGGTGTAGGTGGGGGGGCGACGGGGAGGCTGGGGCTGACGAGGAGTGGAAGCAGAAAGGAAGGCTGTCAGAGAGGCGTGGGGGCCAAACATAACTCGTGGGAGTTTTCGCAGGAGGTCTGTGTGAAAGGATGGGGACGGGGACTTGATAAGGACTGAGTCCCTGCGGGGAATGAGTTGGGAGATGGGAGCACCAGGTAAGTACTTTCGTATTTCCTTGGTGAGGGTACGAGCGTCGAGGAACTTAGGATCGGGAGTTGACAGGACAAAGGTGTGGAGGGTGGGGGCCAAGGTAGGGGTGGCAGGAGGAGGGGTGGTGTCCATGGTGACGGCAGGGGGAGGGGGAGGTGGTGTTGATTTTTTGTGGGAAGTGGCGGGAGCTGAGTCGGTATGGACGCGCTTTTGGGTTTTTTTGGAGACTGGAGGCTGGGAGGAGGGGAGAGGGACGGGGAGGAGAGGGAGGTGGCGGGTGGCAGATCCCTGTGGCGTAGTGGAGGCACCGGGAGAAGCAGCTGGTTCAGTGGTGGCGATGGTGGCTCAGCGCGACGTGATGCGTGCGGGAGATGCAGAAGGTGAGGCGACGGGGTCGGTGAGAGAGGGGAAGCCAACCACCTGAGGGGCGGCAGCAGAGGCGGCAACAGAGGCGTACGTGAGGGCGGGGGTAGTAGTGGGGGCTGTTGAGGGTGTGGAGGCTGGAGGAAGGGTGTAGAGGTGTGGGTATACAGCAGGGGAGGAGATAGGGGGATGGGTAAGTGGGGGAAGGGAAGGGGAGGTGGAAGGAGGGAGGCCAGGGGCGGCACTCCAGGAAGTGACTGTGGGAGAGGGGGAGGGGGAGGTGTAGATGACGGTGGAGGTGGGAGTACTCATTGCAGACGAACGGCGACGGACAGACGGACGTGCAGCAGGCGGCGTCGGCGTCGGCGATGGGCAGCGGCGAACAGACGGACGAACAGCAGGCGGCGGCGGCGTCGGCGATGGTCGGCGGCGAACAGACGGACGAACAGCAGGCGGCGGTAGCGGCGGCGGCGGCGGCAGCGGCAGAGGTTACGACGACGGCGATGGACAGCCAGCAGGCAGGCGGACGGACGGACGGACGGACGAACAACGACAGCGACAGCAGCAAGCGGCGGGCAGACAGACAGACAGACAAACACACACAATCGTCGAAGACGGAGATTCCACCCTGAGAGTAGCCCAGGCTTTGCAATCTGACGCTTTCGAAGGAGGGGATCCAACCCTCTAGTTGCTGGACTAGGGCAGAGCGGGTGCCTATATACGAAACCGGAGGGAGCGGCTATTGGCCGCTGTCTGCACCTGGCGTAGCGGTGGCGCCCTCGCTGCGCGAGAGCTGCTGCGCGGAATAGCCGCCACGGAGGCGGAGCCCTCTATGGGCTGACCACGTCCATTTGTTCTGGCGCGTGTTCCACTTCCGCGGCGGGAGGTACTAGACAATATTTATCGGGTAACTACATATTTCCAATATCGTTAATTCTATCGAAAACTTTATTCTTAACAACACATCAACGGGTAATTAACATTGTTTACATTTAAACTAAGTGCTTTTAACATTTTGCCGTCCGGCGACACCACAGTGGTGTCGTGCGCGAAATAGCGGCCAACGGTGTGTGTGGTGTGCGCGGTATCGCTCACTGGCCAGCGAGACGCCAGTGGCGTCGTGAGCATAGCACCGCGCAGTGGGCCGCGACAGCACTTAAGTACCTTTTTCATTCTGTTGCTGTTCTGTTTAGGTAACAATAAGTTACACACGTCAACAAGTTTTTTTGTTTTTATAAGTACTCGTGCACTTTCATCATGGCAGACGAAAGAGACGATACGATTATCTACGATGAATGCGCGGACGTCTAGTCTGACGTTCCGGACGACTTGGCCGATTGGGGAGAAGACACTGAATATCAAAACAAATGAAAGTGAAGCACAATCGTCGGAAGATAGTGAAATACGTCCAAGATGCATTCGGCGAACGCTACGGTTGCCAACTGTTTCGAATGAATCAGGCGAAGAAGAAAGACTATCATTTACTGAGGACCAATAATAAATTTGAAGGATCTCCGGGGCCGCGGGTGATTAGCTGAGCGGTCTAAGGCGCTGCAGTCATGGTCTGTGCGGCTGGTCCCGGCGGAGGTTCGAGTCCTCCCTCGGGCATGGGTGTGTGTGTTTGTCCTTAGCATAATTTACGTTAAGTAGTGTGTACACTTAGGGACTGATGACCTTAGCAGTTAAGTCCCATAAGATTTAACACACATTTGAACATTTGGAGGATCTCCGGGTCCTCACATATTTCCCAAAGATACACAGAGCGTCGTGGATATCGTAGAATTATATATTGGGAATGATCTATCTGAAAATATTAGCAACGAAACCAACATGAATTACAGTCAAAATTGCAATAGAAGGAAACTGGATAAAAATGCCAGATTTGTCGACGTTACGGGGCCCAAACTTACAAAATCGTTTTCGCTTGCTATCCTTATCCTTATGGGTATTGTAAAAAAAAAAAAAAAAGACTCGATGATTACTGGTCAACGAATCCATTGATGGACACACCGATATTTCGCAAAAGATGTCCCGTAACCGATTTAGACAAATATTATCATTTTTACATTTTCCGGAAAACAACAATAAACCGGATAATGGTTCAAATGGCTCTAAGCACTATGGGAATGAACATCTGAGGCCATCATTCCCATAGACTTAGAACTACTTATACCTAACTAACCTAAGAAAATCACACATATCCATGCCCGAGGCAAGATTCGAACCTCCGACCGTAGCAGCAGCGCGGTTCCGGACTGAAGCGCCTAGAACCGCTCGGCCACAGCAAACCGGATAATGCCGACCGGCTTTTCAAAGTGCAGTTCGTAATTGATTATCTTTCCAAAAAGTTTAAGAAACTTTTAATCTAAGTCTAAACATGTCAATTGATGAAGGAATGATATCGTGGTGTGGACAGTTAAATTTTAAAGTTTACAGTCCGTCGAAAACCACGAAATATGGTATACTCATTCGGTCGCTGTGTGATTCGAGTACGGGATACATTTCCTCATTCAAAATGTATTCCGGCGCTGGACAACCTTTAACAAAAACAGTGATGGAACTATTGAGACCTTCTTATGGAAAGTGGAATCACCTCCACATGGATAATGATTATAACAGTGTAGAACTTGCAGAGAAGTTACTTGAAAAGAAAATTGAAGTTTGTGGAACGACACGGCAAAATGGAGGATTTCCGGAAAAATTAAAGCGCGCAAAAGTCAATGTGTTTGAAGCTTGTCGTCAACAGAAAGGTGACAAGCGGACGGCGACAAGCCCAGTAATCCGAATTAGCGCTGCCGGCGCCAAGCGAATAAATTTGTACGAGGCGTGCGGGCTGTGGTGTTAACATGAATTAGCATTCACATCCGATTGTATACTTGCTGGGTGAGTTAACGCAAGATTACTGTGAAACCTTTCGAGGAACAAAAATTGAAAATGTTTGAAAAGTGTCAAACGTTATGATACAAAGATATGCGTTACCAATTTTTGCTGTAATAAAGTATAACAATATCAAAACATTAATCTATGATTTAGGACCATTTAAAATTAATTTTACTGTCACCTTAGTACAGAGTGAAAACAATGTTAAGGATGAGCCTTAACAGTTCCATGTTACACTGTCAAGCAAATTCACATGAAGCACGGTAAGGGAAACAGTCTACAACTGTTTACTTTCTTGAAAATTTACCAGCCGGCCGTTGTGACCGAGCGGTTCTAGGCGCTTCAGTCTGGAAGCGCGCGACCGCTACCGTTGCAGGTTCGAATCCAGCCTCGGGCATGGATGTGTGTGTGATGTCCTTGGGTTAGTTAGATTTAAGTAGTTCTAAGTTCTAGGGGACTGATGACCTTAGATGTTAAGTCTCATGGTGCTCAGAGCCATTTGAACCGTTTGAAATATTTACCTGATTACCAACAACAGAATCGACAGCAGACCAACACCGACAACGATAGTTCAGGTATACATGCCGACGTCGCAAGCTGAAGATGAACAGATAGAGAAAGTGTATGAGGATATTGAAAGGGTAATGCAGTATGTAAAGGTGGACGAAAATCTAATAGTCATGGGCGACTGGAATGCAGTTGTAGGGGAAGGAGTAGAAGAAAAAGTTACAGGAGAATATGGGCTTGGGACAAGGAATGAAAGAGGAGAAAGACTAATTGAGTTCTGTAACAAGTTTCAGCTAGTAATAGCGAATACCCTGTTCAAGAATCACAAGAGGAGGAGGTATACTTGGAAAAGGCCGGGAGATACGGGAAGATTTCAATTAGATTACATCATGGTCAGACAGAGATTCCGAAATCGGATACTGGATTGTAAGGCGTACCCAGGAGCAGATATAGACTCAGATCACAATATAGTAGTGATGAAGAGTAGGCTAAAGTTCAAGACATTAGTCAGGAAGAATCAATACGCAAAGAAGTGGGATACGGAAGTACTAAGGAATGATGAGATACGTTTGAAGTTCTCTAACGCTATAGATACAGCAATAAGGAATAGCGCAGTACAGTTGAAGAGGAATGGACATCTCTAAAAAGGGCCATCACAGAAGTTGGGAAGGAAAACATAGGTACAAAGAAGGCAGCTGCGAAGAAACCATGGGTAACAGAAGAAATACTTCAGTTGATTGATGAAAGGAGGAACTACAAACATGTTCCGGGAAAATCAGGAATACAGAAATACAAGTCGCTGAGGAATGAAATAAATAGGAAGTGCAGGGAAGCTAAGACGAAATGGCTGCAGGAAAAATGTGAAGACATCGACAAAGATATGATTGTCGGAAGGTCAGACTCAGCATACAGGAAAGTCAAAACAACCTTTGGTGACATTAAAAGCAACGGTGGTAACATTAAGAGTGCAACGGGAATTCCACTGTTAAATGCAGAGGAGAGAGCAGATAGGTGTAAAGAGTACATTGAAAGCCTCTATGAGGGTGAAGATGTGTCTGATGTGATAGAAGAAGAAACAGGAGTCGATTTAGAAGAGATAGGGGATCCAGTATTAGAATCGGAATTTAAAAGAGCTTTGGAGGACTTACGGTCAAATAAAACAGAAGGGATAGATAACATTCCATCAGAATTTCTAAAATCATTGGGGGAAGTGGCAACAAAACGACTATTCACGTTGGTGTGTAGAATACATGAGTCTGTCGATAAACCATCTGACTTTCGGAAAAGCATCATCCACACAATTCCGAAGACGGCAAGAGCTGACAAGTGCGAGAATTATCGCACAATCAGCTTAACAGCCCATGCATCGAAGCTGCTTACAAGAATAATATACCGAAGAATGGAAAAGAAAATTGAGAATGCGCTAGGTCACGACCAGTTTGGATTTAGGAAAAGTAAAGGGAGGAGAGAGGCAATTCTGACGTTATGGCTGATAATGGAAGCAAGGCAAAGAAAAATCAGGACACTTTCATAGGATTTGTCGACCTGGAAAAAGCGTTCGACAATATAAAATGGTGCAAGCTGTTCGAGAATCTGAAAAAAGTAGGGGTAAGCTATAGGGAGAGACGGGTCATATACAATATGTACAATAACCAAGAGGGAATAATAAGAGTGGACGATCAGGAACGAAGTGCTCGTATTAAGAAGGGTGTAAGACAAGGCTGTAGCATTTCGCCCCTACTCTTCAATCTGTACATCGAGGAAGCAATGATGGAAATAAAACAAAGGTTCAGGAGTGGAATTAAAATACAAGATGAAAGGATATCAATGATACGATTCGCTGATGACATTGCTATCCTGAGTGAAAGGGAAGAAGAATTAAATGATCTGCTGAACGGAATGAACAGTCTAATGAGTACACAGTATGGTTTGAGAGTAAATCGGGGAAAGACGAAGGTAATGAGAAGTAGTAGAAATGAGAACAGCGAGAAACTTAACATCAGGATTGATGGTCACGAAGTCAGTGAAGTTAAGGAATTCTGCTACCTAGGCAGTAAAATAACCAATGAGGGACGGAGCAAGGAGGACATCAGAAACAGACTCGCTATGGCTAAAAAGGCATTTCTGGCCAAGAGAAGTCTACTAATATCAAATACCGCCCTTAATTTGAGGAAGAAATTTCTGAGGATGTACGTCTGGAGTACAGCATTGTATGGTAGTGTAACATGGACTGTGGGGAAACCGGAACAGAAAAGAATCGAAGCATTTGAGATGTGGTGCTATAGACGAATGTTGAAAATTAGGTGGACTGATAAGGTAAGGAATGAGGAGGTTCTACTCAGAATCGGAGACGAAAGTAATATGTGGAAAACACTGATAAGGAGAAGGGACAGGATGATAGCACATCTGCTAAGATATGAGGGAATGACTTCCACGGTACTAGAGGGAGCTGTAGAGGGTAAAAACTGTAGAGGAAGACAGAGATTGGAATACGTCAAGCAAATAATTGAAGACGTAGGTTGCAAGTGCTACTCTGAGATGAAGAGGTTAGCACAGGAAAGGAATTCGTGGCGGGCCGCATCAAACCAGTCAGTAGACTGATGACAAAAAAAAAAAAAAAAAAAAAAAAAGCAACAACTTTTGGAGTGCATTTGCGTTCAAGAACATACTGTGGATCATTATTTGAGACGCAGTTATCCACATCATCCTCGGACGTACAAAACGCCTGGCCTTAACACCACACGTTACTAGTGCGGGCAGTCACGTTCTTGGCAGTTAACACTGTTTACGTGCTCACATCCTGACAAAATTGCCATTAGTGAGAATCTGAACTAGAGATAGAGCTGCCAAATGTCCGTTTTCCGGGGAAGTGTCAACTAGCATGAACAAAGCACATTGCGTACTGTGTTTTACACGCAATAACTGGGTTCCCCGTCGACAGCCCCTACCATTGTTTACAGGTCTCGATTGCTCTGACGATATATTTGAACGTTATTTGATGTACGGTGTGGTGCTCTACGCCGAAATCGCATTGCGGAGAGGAATAAAGTCTGTCGGAAAACTGAAGAGCGAGCGAGCGAGTCGCCACTCTGCCTACCCTGCTACGTCACAGGCCGCTTCTACAGGCTGTTCCACAACGTAAGTACAGTACCTGCCGCGGCGCGCGCTTTAAATCTGTGACGACGCCGTGTATAGATACGTCCCGTCTGCGTTTATTTGTAGACAAATGCGTTAAGAGTATAAGGAAAACAAAAGACGATAGCTTCTTCGAAACAAAACATTATAGATTAAATAAAATATTAACATAAGAACGGAAGTCAGGATCCTACTACAAACATAGAACCGAGTGCCTATTCATATGAATGTATGTTCCTCTATTCGTAAGACGAACCAGATATAGTGCAATCAGTCTGTAGAATTTAAGGCTTCTTCTTACTTTGTGTTGCCACTAAAAGGTAGAAGTTTTCTTTGAAAGGCTGCATTAAAACTTAACAATTCTTGCAACACGAAGAATGTTTAAAAAGTAACCAGAAATTTATAATTACATGTGTTGTATTAGTTCGATTCACACTGCTTTTTTGTCATTGTCTTCGTAAACATGTCTGAAAAGTATTTCCAGGTAAATCCCATTTCACCTAATGCCTTGTGTAAAACATCTTTCTGCAACGAAAATGTATTTTTTGTTTCACGCTAGTGAGTAATTTCCGTAATGTGGGCATTATTTTTTGGTTAATGAAAAGTCCTCCATCGTTTGTCGAATGACCGATTTTGTGAAACTGTCTATAACGATGGGTTTCCTCCCTAAAGTATTGGTTTTTCTTCGCGGCGATTCCAGTAAACCATGCGCCTTGTTTCCGCGTTCCTTCCTTATGCGTCCTATTTTGGTGAGGCTGACTTTTGCATAAACTGCAGCCCTTTGGTTGGGACTGGTAATATTAGCCAACACTTCTTTTTGCGTAGCCTCCTAAACACAAACTGTAATAACGTTAGAGACGATCGAACGCTCGTTCTGCGCAAATGTCTCCTCTCCTTCATATTCTGCACATTTTCTTGCAATGCAGGTCGATTATCCATCACTTCCGGATACTGAAGTGTATCAGTGAGTATACAAAGTCAACTGACTGAGATTGGCACGAACAGAAACGACGTATATCACTGCACGCCGAACTACACCGCTAGATAGGTAACGGGTAACTGATTTTGGGTTGCCCTGTAGGCCAGTGGCAGGGTTCTTCCGGGAAAGGCCACTTCCCCCACCAAAAGCGCTACTCGCTCTTGAGTTTACAAACAGACTATACCGTACCCACTGGTGTAGCAATGCTTCATGTCTGCCCTGGTCTGTTCTGATCCAATACAGTATGCAACAGAGATCATACCGTACCCACTGGTGTAGCAATGCTTCATGTCTTCCCTGGTCTGTTCTGATCCAATTCAGTATGCAACAGTGTCGTCAGGGTGGATAAAAAACTGCTAGTCGCTCCCAGGGAGTTTTAATTAGCTGATGATGCATCAAGGAAATTTGCTCCTGCCATTGATAGTTCCAGGCATCTTGCACGTTGAACCGACTGTACTGCAGACTGATTGCAGTGCACCACAATGGTTTTATAGACCTCAATCGATGGCGATCTGAAAATAGAGTTTGTGAGTGACTTGGGAATTCTGGAAAATTTGGAAATTTGTGGTAAGGTCTTATGGGAGCAAACTGGTGAGGTCATCGGTCCCTAAGCTTACACACTACTTAATCTAACTTAAAGTAACTTACGCTAAGGACGACACACACACACCCATGCCTGACGAAGGACTCGAACCTCCGACGGGGGGAGCCGCGCGGACCGTGACAAGGCGCCTCAGACAGCACGGCTACCCCGTGCGGCTGGGAATTCTGGGTTGTTTTTTTATTCTTGGAAGTGTGAGTGGTTGGTTGTGCTGCTTAGCATAACCCTAGGTGCTGTAGTCCGATCTCTGGTGACCTACAAGGAACTGGAGCACCTCATATGATTATGTAAATTAATTATAGGAAATGACAATGTTGCACAACGGAACGTCTTACTAAATGATAATTAAGAGGGGTGCCCCCTGAAGCATAACAGTATGAGTACCATAGGTACACATAGGTATATTAGTGAGAGGAGGGATAATCTAATCGGTAACAGAAACAAGTGGTCACTATAGCAGTCAGGTTTACTATCGAAAAGAAAAACACATGCGTTACCCACTGACAACGGGAGGCCACAACGCTGGGATCACAGATTTACTTCAAACTTTCTACACCTTTAGTAGGTCATTAAAACAACATTACGTGCAAGTCGTAAGGTGTGCTACTCTGGGAATTCCGAGAAAATCGCAAGGGAAGTTTTTCGCGTCATTTATGTACCTGATGTGTTAGTGCGAAGGAGCTGACGGTACGAAGTCAATGTGAAGGAGGAGATTAGTGTTTAACGTCCCGTCGATAGCGAGGTCGTTAGAGACGGAGCACAAGCTCGGCTTAAGGAAGGACGGGGAAGGAAATCGCCCGTGCCCTTTCAAAGGAACCATCCCGGTATTTGCCTGAAACGATTTAGGGAAATCACGGAAAACCTAAATCAGGATGGCCGGAGACGGGTTTGAACCGTCGTCCTCCCGAATGCGAAGTCAATGTGGTCAAGAGATTAGCGTTCGCATGTTGAAAGAGAGTCGTGGAGGGGACGTCATGCTAAAACTTCCTTTTTTTGTCACTTGTCACATTATTTAATTTACATGTCATTTGAGAGGTAATATACTGAAAAAGCCAAGATGTATCTTCGTAAAGTTGTAGTGAATTTCATGTTATTTGACTATTTACTATTTTTAATTAAATTTTCAATGACGTGGGACAGGTTTGGAAAGCCCAAGTGAAACCTCGATAAATAATGATGCGAATGACGTTATTCAGTAATATACCTAGTCACAACGTGCCAGACCACAAGAGTAATGTACAATTACTCGTCGGATGTGCTGTCGACATCACACGTCGCAGGATGGTATTTGTCGCACGATCATGGAAAACATAAAATGAAGCAGCGTCTGCTACATCGAATGAATAAAGTATTTCCGCATTTACAAGCAATGTTCAGAGTTTGTAAGGCAAAACACACCTCGTTTACATTTTGAAAAATTTCTCTTTCTTCCGATAGTATAGATTGTATTTTTAATTTAAGCGGGAGCCGAATCGTTGCTACCTACACGTGCGTCTCAGGGAGCTCGAACGCTAACCTCTCTCTCTTTTTTCACTTCTCTTTATTTTACTCGGACGTCTGGGCGGACGTCACAGGACACCGTTTCAAGTTGATCGTTGATTCTATTTGTGGTGTCACCGCCAGACACCACACTTGCTAGGTGGTAGCCTTTAAATCGGCCGCGGTCCATTAGTATACGTCGGACCCGTGTGTCGCCACTGTCAGTGATTGCAAACAGAGCGCCGCCACACGGCAGGTCTAGAGAGACTTCCTAGCACTCGCCCCAGTTGTACAGCCGACTTTGCTAGGAAAGGTTCACTGACAAATACGCTCTCATTTGCCGAGACGATAGTTAGCATAGCCTTCAGCTACGTCATTTGCTACGACCTAGCAAGGCGCCATTATCAATAAATATTTAACTTGTGATGACTGTACCGTCAGATCGATGTTCTCCAATTATGGATTAAAGTTAAGTATTCCAAGATCTTCGTACTTTATTTGCAATTCTCAAGACATTGTCCTGTTCCAGACCTCAAGCCAGTCTGCGTGAGCTAAACGCGTGCCTTTCGGCTACCTCCGAGTGGCTTGGCTGTCTTGCCAAGTCACTAGACAATTATTCAGTTTTTTTTATTACGGAGAGCAGCCAGCCCTCTGACCCAACAAGCTGAGCTGCCCTGCCGGCGCCACCCCTGGATCACCATCAACTGCAATGTTCGGCCCCTACGCACGGATACGTACGCCTTATAATAGACGCGCGAAACTTCTCTTGCGATTTTCTCAGAATTGCCAAAGTAGTGGCCGTTACAATTTGCACATTATGTTGTTTTCATGGCCTACTAAAGATGTACGAAGTTTGAAGTAAATCTATAATCCCATCGTCGTGGTCTCCCCTTGAGAGATAAAAAAATCGAGCATTTAATACTGGGATAAAGGAAGTCTAACGATAAACTTGGACCTTGGTATAGGAGGGTGGGCACAATAACAGCAGAGTTACGTGAATATTACACGAAGATAGCCAGTGACTGCAAGCATGGTCAGTAAATTTTAGGACGAACATGACAAAATACGTTCGAACACCAGTAAGATCGTCGAAGAGGATACTGAAAGCAAACTAGCTGGCTGCCTAGCATTAAAGTGGAACCGCCGGCTCGTGACTGGAATCAACAAATATCACGTCCCTACAGAATCTGTGATTGCAGAGAAGGCCCACTTTGCCGAACCCGTAGCATAACACGGAAGGCGGCGGTGCCAGCGGCTGGAGACTGTGTGGGTTCGGGCCCCACTGTGTGCTCAGAGCCCAGGTGGCGACGTCGTCCTGTCCAACCGGAGGGGTCGTCTCATCAGTCGCACAGCGACAAGTCGTTTCTCCACGACCTCCTCGTGCCTTCTCAATCCTGCATCTGCAAGCAGCTAACGTCTTCGATGTTAACGCTCTGCAACTTTGCTGTCTCTGCCAGAGCCGGATCGCATCGACCAGTGGTGGCAGACATTGCGGGTTCCGTCCAGTAAAACTCAAGCAAAGATGTCAAACAGTCTCCTGCTCTTGTGGATTTACGCTACGTTTAACCAACAGAGCCGTGGAACGGTGACGCAGGCAGAACATCTAAGATCTCCCCCACCCCGTGGTACAGTTTAGAAACAGACTTAAGAGACACCCGACACGTGGGCACAGACGAGAAAGCGCGTACTCCGCGGAAAATAACAGCAAAAACCAATCAGAACGCTAGATTCTGAACTTTAAACCGAACGTTATTTTGTGGCGTCGCTTCTGGGGTAGCGGAGATTTACATGTTGTCCTCTGGAGAATGGCACCTGGCTAGATCCTTTTTATCTTCCTAAAAGGCTTCTTAGAACAACGCTGTGTTTTTTTCTGCGAGGTAGTTGTCCCATCCACCACCAGGAATGCGGGCCTGGGCGAGATGAGCAGGTATCCAGCCTTGTACCATGAGCACTTCTAAGACTCTCGTCTTTTGGTAACCAGTTCGAAGGCTCTCAACTGTGCAGTCTCTTCACCGTAATAAAGACAAAAGTCAAAAGAAGGCAATAAAATAGACGTGACCACTGGCGGTACTCAATATTTAATAAAATTAGTATGCAGTGCCAGAGATCGACTATTTGATGATGGGAGTGAGCATAAAATTCCTCTGAAATTTGTTGCGTGACTGTTTCACAGAAAACTAGCTACGTAACACCAGCAATGACTGCGATCCTCTTATGCATAGTAGTGGAATATTACTGACAACCAGTAGCCGGAGCATGTTTGTGGGACGAATACAACCTGTGATGCGGTGCATTGCTTTAATGAGATGTGTATCAATTATGTTTGTGCGTGCGTTGTTCATTCAGGTGGAACAGCAGTATCTGCTAATGGGTATGGAAGAGCTAAAGCTGATGATCTGAATACTGTCGTAGTGGCATCCTAGGAGGTTCCTGTCAACTTCTGGAATATATTCTTCTGACTTTCGATTTTAGCTGGGCAGCTGATATGAATTAAGTGACCACTCGTCTCTTAGATCCGCGCTTCTTCGTTGTCAGATTCCCAGTGACAACTACTCAGATTTGTAGCACTTCGATCTGATACTCGCCAAGACTTTTAAAAGCATGCTTAACGGAATATTGATTGTTTGAAGTGAGTTCGATTTCACAAAAGGCTGACTTCTTCCACACCTAATTTCACCCAATCCTCTTTACCTATGGACTGGACCATTCGGTTTTGCTTCCTCTATCGGCGTTATATGGTACTATGGCACGGTGATTTCACTATGTACCAGTACCACGACACGAGACATGTACTCGTACGTCTTCTCCTTACGTCTTAAACCATCAGTCTGGTTGACGGCAGATCGCAATGCTCATCTGTTTTCGGCCTTCCTCTTGAGAGCCGTATAGATGATGCAGCTGGTATTCTGCATGATGCAGTTGATGTTTCTCAGTCTTGGTCTCCCCCTTAAGTTCTTCCCCTCTACTTTCGCTACAATGATAGTTTTAATGAGACCGACATGTCTCAGCTGATGGTCGACCCATGTGTCCCTTCTGTGTTGGACAAGCCAATCTTCAGCATTCTGCGGTAGCACCACGTTTCTAAGACATTCAGATTTGTCTGCTTCTCCGAGTGTTCGTGTTTCACTTCCGTGCAACAGCACACTCCAAACAGTAGTCTTTTGGCGATATTTCTTGAGATGTTTCTTCAGTGCAACTGAATGTGCAAAGGTTTCTTCTCTTGTTGAAAGCTGTCTTTGTCTGGTAGATTCGAATTGTAACATTCTTCTCTGATCTTCCATCTGATGTCATTTTACTCCCTAGGTAGGTGAAGCATTCCATGACATCCAATCGCTGACTGTTGTGAGCATTGAGAAACGGTGTTCTGTCTACTCACCAGTAAGATTTTTGTTTTAGTTTCGTAAATTTTGACCTTGGGGGAAGAGCTGAGGGCAATTTTCATCTGGAACAGCATCGCTTCTAATTGTTCCGTACCTTCACTTTACACTGTGATATTATCAGGAAAACTCAATATATCTATTTGCTTAAAATGAACTTCTCCTACAGCCCCATATTTTCTCTCTGAGTTCATCTATTGACCTCTGAATGTATCCACTGAACAAGACAGAGGTGAGTTCAGCAGCCTTGTCGTAAAGCCCACTCAATGGTGGCTTCTTCTTTTATGTTCGCCACATCTTATCACAGCCACCTCTTCTCTGCACAGTCTGTGCAGTACTCTTCCTTCTTTACACTCTATGCCAATCTCTCCAAGCATTTTAAAAAGCTGTCGCCAATCTACCCTATAAAATGCTTTCTCTAAGTCGACGAAGGCAATCTATATGTCTGAACCATCTTTAGTCTCTTCTCCAGAATTAATCGTAAGCCATGTGTTGCATCTTGTGTCCACACACATCATATAAAGGCAAATTAGTTCGTGTTAATGAACGTGAAAGCCGACAAAAAATTGATTTCGTAATTTCATTTTTTCGAGGTGACGATTAAAGCTTTGTGACTACCACTCTTGGTTTAAGCCTATTTCTGTGACGATTTGAAGTATTACCCAGTAGTTTCTTCTAGGCCAACAAATTATATGAAACTGTCGTGGTTTTTCATAAATCTACCTTTACGAAAACAGGTTCTTGAATATGGGAGTACTGATGGTACTTATTTGGGGAGTCGATAACCGCAGAAAGAAACTAAATGTGACGATTGATAATGGGCAGAATTTTTAAAAATGTTTTTTTCCTTAATGGAGTACAACAAACTACTGACTTATCTTCCTCTTCTCTTCTTATGTATTCAGAGTCGAGATTTCTCAAATATCTGTCTACTATAACGTTCATCCTTCTCATCGAATATACATTGACGAGCCAAAATATAAATGCAGTATACTTACTAGTGTGTTAATGGCCCTTTGGAATGCAATACAGCGGCATTTGGAACGCAGTAGAACAGCGATGCTGCGTTTCGTTGATTCGACAAGGCCTCGGTAGGTTAGAGAGGTATGTGGGACCAGATATCTACCCACAGGGCACGTTATTCCCTTGTATAACAGGCAGTTATTTTGTGAGCTCGGAGCTAGTGCCTGATATCGGATGCACATGATTCGCAATAATGTTGACGCCGTCCATTTTGTATCCCATTGGATACAAATGCAAATTGTTCTTTACGCGCACGATAGGCGATTCCCACTACTCGATGTTCAGAAAGGAGTTCGTACTCGTCCGGAACGCGTAAAAATTGCACAATTACAGTGGTGTGCAAAGCGAAAGTAACTTTCGTATGATGTGTAAGCGACAAGAAACATAGCTCGATGAAACTTGGATTATTCAGAGACAGAGCTCCTACTGTGTAGTACATATGATGACAACAAAAATCCGCAAAGTAACGAATTGAAATGACACTTTTATTCCAAGACAATAATTACTTTGAAGTCACCGGCTTCCTCACAAATCGCTCTAAGCGCTATGAGACTTAACATCTGAGGTCATCGGTCCCCTGGACGCAGAACTACTTAAACCTAACTAACCTATAGACATCAGACACATCCATGCCCCAGGCAGGATTCGAACCTGCGACTGCAGCAGGCTTCCTCACATCACAAAACCTGGACGACCAAAACTATCATGTTCGACAATGTTCCTGCTTGCATTATATGTTCCCACCTTTCGATATATGAGGGTACATCTAACACCGTGGAGCAGTTGGTCCACGTGTTTGGATGAGGGAATGCATAATCTGCATGGGCGCACCGACCTCCAAATTTTTGAACACGGTACTTTCGCAGGTCAGTGTTCTTGTCACACTGTACTCTATTCGCATGTGAATGTCTCCAGGGGTGCATTCAGCCGTACCTTCACTTTCATGGGTGACAATGCGCGATCGCATGGAACTGCGCAGGTGGAGAAGTTCTTGGAACGAGAGCACATGCGACGAACGGACTGGCGTACCCGCTCCCCCGACTTTAATGCCATCGAGTACGTGGAGGATGCGTTTGGGAGACGTCTACGTGCACCGGAGTGGTCAACTGCGCTGCTGGAGAACTGGAAATCCCTACCACAACAACTCCTTAGCAGCCATGTGGTGAGCATGGAATCACGTTGCAGGGCGTGGATTGCCATCTGTGGTGTTTACACGCCAGATTAAGAACTATGTGCCGTCTTTTGTAATGTACACTGGGCCGTGACGAATTGCAGTCACTTCAGTGTAGTTGTTGTCTTTGAATAAAAGTGTCCTTCCTGTTCATCTCATTTACTTCCTACACTACATCATGACTGCCTGACAATTGCTATTTGGATTGTTCCATTATAATCAATTGCCTATGCTGATTACTTCATTTCATCCCCCCCCCCCCCCAAATACAATGGGAGTGAGCAAGCAAAAACAGTTCCAGAAGGTCAATAGCTACGAACTCTCTTATTACACCTTCTAGTTATAATGCAGATGCATCTTTTGTACGGGCATATAATGCATTAATGATTGTGTTTTCCCTAAATTACATACCAACTCTGTTCAATCTTCAGGTGTAATAAATAGTAAGAATATATAAACTACTACTTTACCTTCAGTAGATAGTGTAGTCTGATAATGATTTCGACGATACCAGCGCTAGAAACTGAGGGTATGTCACCCTATACAGTAAATACTTAAAGCAATCGAGAAACCAAAGGGTTTTGCTCATACAAGCCGCACCTCCTGGCGGCCTCTATTGGCATGTATGCGTCTCGACGGAGATGCTAGTGCTTCGGAATTAGTAGAGTGGCCGCATGTCTTCTTCGGATGATGAAGGCTTTAGTCAACTTATCTGATGTAAATCAACAAAAGTATAGAAGATGTTAATGTGTATATTCTTACTGGCACACTAATGAGAAGGAACGGCGAGCTATTAATTTGTTTAAATAGTTTAATATGTATCGTGTTTTCCATTTATTTTTTCCGAGCAAACACTACCATTCGAAGTATTTTGGCTGAAATTTCAGAGGCAGTATGGGTTACATATGGGGCCTCACTGTTTGCCAACACCTGTTCAAGAAATCGGGAATAAAACGGCATATCGTTACTGGGAATTATGGAATCTGTCGAACTGCAGTCGTAGCTTCGACGAAAAGCACATCGGAGTTAAAGCTTCTGCTAAATCTGGATCAGAATGTATAGATACAGTTCATATTAGGTGTTTCAGAATCAAAGGGATTGCCTCTATCTAAACTCATGTTCATAAATTAAGGATAACTGCAGAATGTGGTGCCACACAACGTGGCACTACGCAAAACTGGCGCTAATAGCATAGGCACATACGGAACACACACGACATAGATCTGTACGTCCACGGTATTGGTGATACGTTGAGAAAACCGTCCCCAAACACATGAGCTACAAAACGCCACTGTTTTCTGCGCGTGTCCCCCGACATCAATATGGGATATGATCACCATGCACACGTACACAGGCCGCAAAACGGATTGGCGTACTCTGGATCAGGTGGTCGAGCAGCTGCAGGGGTATAGCCTCCCATTCTTGCACCAGTGCCTGTCGGAGCTCCTGAAGTGTCGTAGGGGTTTGAAGACGTGCAGCGATACGTTGACCGAGAGCATCCCAGACGTGCTCGATGGGGTTTAACTCTGGAGAACAGGCAGGCCACTCCATTCGCCTGATATCTTCTGTTTCAAGGCACTCCTCCACGATGGCAGCTCGGTGGGTCCGTTCGTTATCATCCATCAGGAGGAAGGTGGGACCCACTGTATCCCTGAAAATGCGGACGTACTGGTGCAAAAGGACGTCCCGATACACCTGACCTGTTGTAGTTCCTCCGTCAAAGACATGCACGGGTGTATGTGCACCAATCATAATCCCACCCCACACCATCAAACCACGACCTCCATACAGGTCCCTTTCAAGAACATTAAGGGGTTGGCATCTGGCTCCTGGTTCAAGCCAGATGAAAACCCGGTGGGAATCACTGTTCAGACTATACCTGGATTCGTTTGTGAACATAACCTGGGACCACTGTTCGAATCACCACGTACTGTGTTCTTGACAACAGGCTTTATGGGCTGTCCTGTGACCAGGGGTCAATGGAATGCACCTTGCAGGTCTCCGGGTGAATAAACCATGTCTGTTTAGTCTTCTGTAGACTGTGTGTCTGGAGACAACTGTTCCAGTGGCTGCGGTAAGGTCCCGAGCAAGGTTACCTGCAGTACTCCGTGGCAGTCTGCGGACACTGATGGTGACATATCGGTCTTCTTGTGGTGTTGTACACTGTGGACGTCCCGTACTGTAGCGCCTGCGCACGTTTCCTGTCTGCTGGAATCGTTGCAATAATCTTCACACTTTGTGGCACACGGAGGGCCCGTGTTACAACCTGCTGTGTTTGACGAGCCTCCAGTCACCCTTGTTTCTATCCCTCATAACGTCATCAGTACGCGTTCTTCGGGCCATTTTCAACACACAGTCACCATTAGCACGTCTGAAAACCTCTGCACACTTACTGGCTGCACCGTACTCCGACATGCACCAACACACCTCTGCGTATGTGGACTGCTGCCAGCGCCACCGTGCGACGACCGCAGGTCAAATGCACCGCATGGTCATACTCGGAGGTGATTTAAACCCACAAACCGCCCAGCAGAGCGTTGTTTCACCATGTATCAGCATTATCCTCAATTTATGAGCGTGAGTGTAGTACGGGCTCCGCCGTATTCAAGATTTGGTGCGTCACCAGCAGTGACCTGTGTAGTCTTCGTTCTACGTGTGATTGTAGTTCAACTGTTCTGTATCATATTTTCTGAGGCGGAAACTGGGGACCAGCCCAATATTTGTCGAATATGAATGCCGAAAACTGCCTAAAAACGGCTGTCAGGCAGGCTGGTGCGCCAACCACTGTCGATGATTCGCCACGTGGATTCGATCAGGGTCTAACTTACCTGTCTGTGTCGCAAGTGAGTGCGCTTGTCGAGTGTGCTGCGTGAGCAGGATGCGTGGGTGTACCAGTGATGAGAGAGTATTAAAGGGAAGTTATCTGCGTACAGCACTGTTTGAAGATGAGCTCCTGCTTTCAGAACCTAAGTCTTTGCCGCAGGAAGGCTGCAAAGCCATACATACTATAAAATGTATGTATGTATGCGTGTACAGATTTATGTTCCACATCTCCTCCGAAACCACTGGACCAGATTCAGCTACACTTGGTATACGTATCACTTACTGTCTGGAAAGAATCGGTGTGGGCGTATGAAAGGGGTGGAGTGAAATAGAAGTGTAGCTCGACACAATATTAGAGCACTTAATCACTGGGAACTAACTTAAAACGTAATTTCAAACGTTTTCAAGAATTTTTCTCGCCTACGACCCCAGAAAAAATGACGAAAGGAAAAAAGTTTATTGCTTACTATAATTTCGCCGTTCATACAATAAAATTTCCACATCAGGGACGACACTTTAATTTTGTTTCAACATTTTGTTGACAGGGAAGTAGCAACATTTTCAGTTTTTCATAAAGTGTTTATTAACGAACCTGCAAACAGTTGTGGTACATGTGTTTCGTGACTAATTTCGCACCAAATGGTTCATTTGCAGGCCTGATCCACTGAGGTCACAAAAAACAGTTCATGGTTGTCTATGAATACAAAAGAAGAATTACAATAATCAGTTTAAATGTAACAGAAATTAATTTTTGTCCACAAATATTAGAAATTAATTATTTGAATTCAAACACATGTGCACCGAATGTGCCTGATCTTAATAACAAACATCATAATGGGAATACGTGCTTAGAACATGTTCGCAGAGTGACTGTCACAATCCACATGTGCGTCTTAGCAAGTTAGCTAGTCAAAATCAAACTAGAGGTCAACGTAGCCAGCAGCACCAGGAAGCTTCCGATGTCGCTAGTGCCACGCCTCATGTACGAGCGCACACCTGCAGCCATGGTGGGCGCATCGTTTTTTTAAACGTGGATAATAACTGTGCATAGACGCATCCACGTTTAAAACGCGACACGCCCCTTGGCTGTGGACGTGAACTTGTACATTAAGCGCGACACTAGCGCCACGCCACGCCACGCACCGCATCAGTTGCCACGTCACTGCGGTGGGCGAGCTGTACAGCCGTCCTCTCGCGGACGGGCAGCTGCTGGGCGCCACAGCTCGCAGTTCCACGTGCCACTACTGTGCGAAGCGTGAAAGGAAGACTCTAAGAGGTCAGCTTCTTGCCTCGTGGAGAGGAAGGGGGCAAGTGAGGCGCAGCGTCGGTTTTGCGTCACAAGCAAAACTTAGGAGACTCCATATTGTACGGACTTAAACTCGGTATATGGCAGTTTTTATATTGTAGAGTGCGAAGTATCATATAAGCTGTTTCAAAGCAACAGCACATCGAGGCTCTCTTAAAAATGTGTAGTTTTGGTACGATTTGTGGTAAGAAAATGATAGGAAACTACGTACTGGTAGTTAAAAGGTTTTCGTATTTGCTGATTTCCTTATTATAATTTGTTTACTGTGAGAGTATACCGTTTCAGTTCTATGGCAATATGACGATTTGCCTCCTATTTATATCTTTCTGGTAAATACCTTTTTCGAATGATGGAATGATGGTGAGTAGCTTCGAATATATCTCCTGCACCATTCGAATGAAATTATGAAAGGAATCTTGATTTTGATATCCATGTGATGTGAAGTACGTTAGTTCTGAGTGGTGGTAGCCATACAGCATCGAGAATATTGACAGTATGCATGCATAAATACTAAACTTTAACTACATCTAGTTTAAAATCGACATTTGACAGAGATTAAATTGAGTTAACAAAAATCTTCCGCTAGTACGTATTCGAGAACGCTGTGCAACATAATAGGTAGTGTTCGTCTACTAGGAATTCGTTGTTCAAGCCATTGACGAGTGCAGAATCATCTTCACGGATTTCTCCGCCCTTCTTCGACAATCGCTAACATGCAATAGTTACGACAACAGTTTTATGCGCGTCCATTTTCGTAAACAAAATGTGTGGCTAGTGCGTCAGATACATCTGATATTTGGCGCTGGAGAGGGCTGCGGTCGCGAATCGCGATGAGCAGCACGTGGCATGAGAAACAGCAGGTCGTTTGAGAGCGTGCAGCAGGCACGGCGGTCGGCGGGTGCCAAGTACCGCGTGGGGCGGTGGCAAACACTTCCCGTGTGAGGCCGGCTTTACGTGTTGCGCTGGTGATGCCACTTCTAGTACGTTGTACGAGGGGCGTTCAGTAAGCAACGCGACACATTTTTTTTCTCTCGATCAGTTTAGGTTGAAAAAATGGGGAATTTGCTGTGAGATATCGTGGAATATTCCCGCTTTAGCGTCTTTACTTTCATGAAGTTTGTGAGTGAGAGCATTTCGCTCTCATTTAAATATATGGCCGAAAGAGTCAGCCTACAGGAATTGTGAAAGGAACCCTGTCATCCAGGATTGTTGAGTAGCTAGTTGGCAGTAATCAGTATGTGGACGATGTGGCCTATTCTACACCATATTTTAAATCTATGTGACGATGCTATGCTGATTATACACTCCTGGAAATGGAAAAAAGAACACATTGACACCGGCGTGTCAGACCCACCATACTTGCTCCGGACACTGCGAGAGGGCTGTACAAGCAATGATCACACGCACGGCACAGCGGACACACCAGGAACCGCGGTGTTGGCCGTCGAATGGCGCTAGCTGCGCAGCATTTGTGCACCGCCGCCGTCAGTGTCAGCCAGTTTGCCGTGGCATACGGAGCTCCATCGCAGTCTTTAACACTGGTAGCATGCCGCGACAGCGTGGACGTGAACCGTATGTGCAGTTGACGGACTTTGAGCGAGGGCGTGTAGTGGGCATGCGGGAGGCCGGGTGGACGTACCGCCGAATTGCTCAACACGTGGGGCGTGAGGTCTCCACAGTACATCGATGTTGTCGCCAGTGGTCGGCGGAAGGTGCACGTGCCCGTCGACCTGGGACCGGACCGCAGCGACGCACGGATGCACGCCAAGACCGTAGGATCCTACGCAGTGCCGTAGGGGACCGCACCGCCACTTCCCAGCAAATTAGGGACGCTGTTGCTCCTGGGGTATCGCCGAGGACCATTCGCAACCGTCTCCATGAAGCTGGGCTACGGTCCCGCACACCGTTAGGCCGTCTTCCGCTCACGCCCCAACATCGTGCAGCCCGCCTCCAGTGGTGTCGCGACAGGCGTGAACGGAGGGACGAATGGAGACGTGTCGTCTTCAGCGATGAGAGTCGCTTCTGCCTTGGTGCCAATGATGGTCGTATGCGTGTTTGGCGCCGTGCAGGTGAGCGCCACAATCAAGTCTGCATACGACCGAGGCACACAGGGCCAACACCCGGCATCATGGTGTGGGGAGCGATCTCATACACTGGCCGTACACCACTGGTGATCGTCGAGGGGACACTGAATAGTGCACGGTACATCCAAACCGTCATCGAACCCATCGTTCTACCATTCCTAGACCGGCAAGGAACTTGCTGTTCCAACAGGACAATGCACGTCCGCATGTATCCCGTGCCACCCAACGTGCTCTAGAAGGTGTAAGTCAACTACCCTGGCCAGCAAGATCTCCGGATCTGTCCCCCATTGAGCATGTTTGGGACTGGATGAAGCGTCGTCTCACGCGGTCTGCACGTCCAGCACGAACGCTGGTCCAACTGAGGCGCCAGGTGGAAATGGCATGGCAAGCCGTTCCACAGGATTACATCCAGCATCTCTACGATCGTCTCCATGGGAGAATAGCAGCCTGCATTGCTGCGAAAGGTGGATATGCACTGTACTAGTGCCGAAATTGTGCATGCTCTGTTGCCTGTGTCTATGTGCCTGTGGTTCTGTCAGTGTGATCATGTGATGTATCTGACCCCAGGAATGTGTCAATAAAGTTTCCCCTTCCTGGGACAATGAATTCACGGTGTTCTTATTTCAATTTCCAGGAGTGTATTTTTATGTTTTGACGATGCCATTATGACCGTATCACTTTAGGACATGGTATAAAAAAGATCTCAAGATGGTCATTACAGACTGAAACTGGTCATCGTGTAAAGAATTCATTTGTGATCAGAAACTGGAATAAAAAAGCATTTTACAGTATTCGATCACTGTTTGTACACGCTATTATATAGCAGTCGGTGAAACATACTCCTCACTTCTTCATAGCGACCCCAAAATGGCGGTCTACAATTACTCGCCGAAAATGGCGTGCTTCTCACTCGTTCACTAGATGGGCGCGAATCCTTCCTTCGTCCTACTGGTACAAGAAAAACTCCTTTCTTTTTAACAACTGAAAATCAAAAATACCTGACGGTAGGTATAGGCACTATGATGGGCTACCGCTTCATCTTTTCCCTTTGCCTTTAAAGAAGACGAAAACACAAAAGAAATGGGAAAGGTTTATCACAGCGGGAAGCAGTCCGTGATGACGTGGAACTTACTGATGCAACAAGACGTTGGCTCTGACGTCGACCAGCAGAGGGATACCGCGCGGGCATACAGGCCCTGCCAGTATGGTGGCGTTAAAAGTCCGGCACAGTGAACAGAGATTATGCCGAAGAATAGGGCTTTCTAGCCAAAAGAGCGGGGAATAATATGGAGAACTGTGATCCTGATAAATCTTGCTTTCAGTGTTGCGTTGCTTCTCGAACGTCCCCAGTAGTTGTGTTGGTTCGTGGTGCGTCAGTTCACTTGACACCGGATCGCGGAGTTCCCACAGCACTGCCGTGTGGTCCGGCGACGGGAGAGCGGCGGAGGGAATTAAGTGGCGCACCTTGAGCGTCCACGGCCGCGGACCGGCGGGCGGTTTTTCAGGCGGCGGCGTAATTTTATTGTCATTAGGGTTTTTTGCGCCGGCGCGGCGGCCGTGTCGGACGAGGACGAGCTGGTTAAGTGTGCCATTACGCCGGCACTCGTAACTGCGCGGCGAGACAGCCGGTAATAAAGACGGCGGGGAGCGCGTTTAACGGCAAAGGGCCGCGGCTCTCGGAAATTAAGTTTTTAAATGGCCGGCTGAATTGTTGTCACGATAATACGGGTGGAAGCCCCTCCATTCGCGTCGCGCGTTAATTACGCCGGGGGAGATTAAGCGGAGATTAATGCGCGTCCGAATAAGGAAGCTGGCCGGCGGCGCTGTGGCACAGGTGGAGACAGAAAGACAGACAGACAGGTGTGCCACCCACTGCTCAGCACAGCACCTCCTCCGGCTGCGGCGGGATCTGAGCGGCAGCGGGGCAAGCCGTGGCGCGCGACACTGTGCGAATCCCGTGGGCGGCCGATGCGTACAAGGTGTTTCCGTAAGAGCGCGCAGAGATTTAACACGGCGTACAGGAAGCTCCACTGAACACTTTCAAATAGCTACATACACTACTCGCCCTTAAAATTGCTACACCAAGAAGAAATGCAGATGATAAACGGGTATTCATCGGACAAATATATTATACTAGGACTTACATGTGATTACATTTTCACGCAATTTGTGTGCATAGATCCTGAGAAATCAGTGCCCAGAACAACCACCTCTGGCCATAATAACGGCCTTGATACGCCTGGGCATTGAGTCAAACAGAACTTGGATGGCGTGTACAGGTACAGCTGCCCATGAAGCTTCAACACGATACCACAGTTCATCAAGAGTAGTGACTGCCGTATTGTGACGAGCCAGTTGCTAGGCCGCCGTTCACCAGACGTTTTCATTTGGTGAGAGATCTGGAGAATGTGCTGGCCAGGGCAGCAGTCGAACATTTTCTGTATCCAGAAAAGCCCGTACAGGACCTGCAACATGCGGTCGTGCATTATCCTGCTGAAATGTAGGGTTTCGCAGGGATCTAATGAAGGGTAGAGCCACGGTTCGTAGCACATCTGAAATGTAACGTCCACTGTTCAAAGTACCGTCAATGCGAACAGGAGTTGACAGAGACGTGTAACCAATGGCAGCCCATACCATCACGTGGGGTGATACTCCAGTATGGCGATGATGAATACACGCTTCCAATGTGCGTTCTCCGCGATGTCGCCAAACACGGATGCGACCATCATATTGTTGTAAACAGAACCTGGATTCATCTGAAAAAATCACGTTTTGCCATTCGTGCACCCAGGTTCGTCGTTGAGTACACCATAGCAGGCGCTCCTGTCTGTGATGCAGTGTCAAGGGTAACCGCAGCCATGGTCTCCGAGCTGATAGTCCACGCTGCTGCAAACGTCGTCGAACTGTTCGTGCAGATGGTTGTTGTCTTGGAAACGTTCCCATCTGTTGACTCAGGGATCGAGACGTGGCTGCACGATCCGTTACAGCCATGCGGATAAGATGCCTGTCATCTCGACTGCTAGTGATACGAGGCCGTTGGGATCCAGCATGGCGTTCCGTGTTACCCTCCTCAAGCCACCGATTCCATATTCTGCTAACAGTCATGTGATCTCGACCAACGCGAGCAGCAATGTCGCGATACGATAAACCGCAATCGCGATAGCCTATAATACGACCTTTATCATAGTCGGAAACGTGATGGTAGGCATTTTTCCTCGTTACACGAGGCATCACGACAACGTTTCACCAGGCAACGCCGGTCAACTGCTGTTTGTGAATGAGAAATCAGTTAGAAAATTTCCTCATGTCAGCACGTTGTAGGTGTCGCCAACGGCGCCAACCTTGTGTGAATGCTCTGAAAAGCTAATCATTTGCATATCACAGCATCTTCTTCCTGTCGGTTAAATTTCGCGTCTGTAGCAGGTCATGTTCGTGGTGTAGCAATTTGAATGGCCAGTAGTGCAGTTTTATGAAGTATGGCAACTACAATGATTACATATATTTATTTGGAAAAAATTATGATCACAAATTTTTGCACAACAGAAACAAAATTTAGCGTACATGCTATTTAAACTCATATAAAAAGAAATTTTCTGAGGCTGAGACGTTTTTGTTTAGATTTCCTTAAATCAGACGAATTTTAGGCTACTTCCTTCACCAAAGCCAGTCTTGATCATTTCCACAGTGGTTTTCGATTTGGGCAAGTTCTCAGTCGCTAATGATCTTACAGGCGACAAGCGGTGAACTCAGGTTTTGCTGCCGTAGTGGAAAAGTGGGGTGGCAACGCTGTTGTTCGCCTGCGTTTTGGGAAAATCGGTTCTGCGTTTTCATTTCTGCAAGGAACTCCATATCCTCCCATATCCTCAAATGTGTGTGAATTCCTAAGGGACCAAACTGCCGAGGTCACCGGTCCCTAGACTTACACACTACTTAAACTAACTTAATCTAAGTTTGATATGAACAACACACACACACACACACACACACACACACACACACCGATGCCCGAGGGTATCATCCCAGAAAGTTCCAGTACGATTTGAGCCAACTATATGCAGCAGACTTTCGGAAGAGTCGCAATTGACGTGGGATGAGCTAAGAAAGGCAGATTCTGGCGCTGTGTTTCGAAACATTAGGCGTACTGTCGGAACGTTTGCAAGTTGAAAACTCCATAACAATTTCCTGAATATTAAGCATTTAAAGAGCTGTCATAAGGAAAGTTGTTAGGTTTTGGGAGCCTCTGATGCTGGTGCTAATCTGTGATAGCGCAGGTAAAAGCGGAGACAAATTATTGTTAGAACACAGACTTTGGTTGTTCATTAGCGTGGCATCATAGTGATATTATTTTTCACGTAATCTGCCAGTCTGCATTTGAATTTATTATCAGTGCCCAACATTTTGGATACAAGCGTTCTGACTACAACACGTAGCTGAAAGTTATCTTCGATGGCAGTTTCTTCAAATAAGATAAATTCAGCTTTCCGTTCACACAGCACTAGTTAAACATTTACTCTGTGCTCTGCTTGCGACCATGAAGTTAATTTGACGAAATGTGTTGATATCCCTGTTTTCTGCAGAAGGAGCTGCTGCTAAAACATATTATCCAATTTTTATGGCATGGTGCTTAAGCAAGGCCTCATTTCCGGCAGATAGATCTTATTCTGACTCATTTACTGAGAATTCCCACGGACGTGAGTTGCCCATAATTCAGATGACACCATTCTGTTTTCGAAATAAATATGTAATACTGCATAGGCTTATTAGGTGAAGACGTCGCACCGTACCTGTCACTCAGCTTACATATTCGTCCGAAAGTCTTGATATCGTCATACCCGTGTAAAAAGTTCCCGTTCACAGACTGTGCACTGAAGATTTCTCTCGTCCGTGGAACACAAAATGAAGGGATGAAAGAGATGTTAAAAAATACTGGACGTACCCTTATGTGAAGAGACGTGGGAACACTTAAAACACTGAAGAACTCTGTCGAACAGGGTCGTTTTGGTAGTTCATATATTATGCTGTATAGAGACATAATGTTGCATGGGTGCACTGTCTTCAAAATCCTTAGACACAGTACAGTCACCGGTCAAAGTTATTGTGACACTATACTCCTTCCCCATGTGCCGGCTTTGACTTCATTTTTGTGGATGACAATGCGCGACCGCATCGAACAGGACACGTGGCGGGGGACCTTGAAACGAGAGGGTATTCGGCGAATGGTCTGACGTGCCCGTCCCCCAACCAAAGTCCTGTCGGACACGCGTGGGGTGCGGGCTGCGTTGGATAGACGTACTGCGCCGCGCCCACATTCACCACCCACCGTCCAGCAGCTGTCAACCGCTCTGGTGGGGGAATGGAACGCCCTGTCACAGGAACTCCACGCCAGTCTTGTGGCCGGCAGGTGAGCACGTGAAGAGCGTGCATTGCTCTCCGTGGCGATCACACACCACTGTGAACCATGTCCAGCCCTTTGTAACGTCCAGGTAACCATCAAGAATAGCGCCCACTTCAGTGTAATTATTTGCACAGAATAAGACGGTCATTTATGTTCGTCTCCTTGCATATGTCTTTCAGTCTCCTGCTGTACTACACCGTAGCGGTTCTTTCCATGTATGGTCCAAGTTTCGTTGAGCTATGTTACCTGGCAGTGACACGCGATACGAAAGTGATTTTCGTCCTTTGGCTTTGTGTACCAGTGTAGTATCAAATATACAGGGTGGTCCATTGATAGTAACCGTGCAAAATACACTCCTGGAAATGGAAAAAAGAACACATTGACACCGGTGTGTCAGACCCACCATACTTGCTCCGGACACTGCGAGAGGGCTGTACAAGCAATGATCACACGCACGGCACAGCGGACACACCAGGAACCGCGGTGTTGGCCGTCGAATGGCGCTAGCTGCGCAGCATTTGTGCGCCGCCGCCGTCAGTGTCAGCCAGTTTGCCGTGGCATACGGAGCTCCATCGCAGTCTTTAACACTGGTAGCATGCCGCGACAGCGTGGACGTGAACCGTATGTGCAGTTGACGGACTTTGAGCGAGGGCGTACAGTGGGCATGCGG
Source organism: Schistocerca serialis cubense (assembly GCF_023864345.2). Classification (NCBI taxonomy): domain Eukaryota; kingdom Metazoa; phylum Arthropoda; class Insecta; order Orthoptera; family Acrididae; genus Schistocerca; species Schistocerca serialis. Next base: position 8,734,496 of record NC_064644.1, read on the forward strand.
GAGGCCGGGTGGACGTACCGCCGAATTGCTCAACACGTGGAGCGTGAGGTCTCCACAGTACATCGATGTTGTCGCCAGTGGTCGGCGGAAGGTGCACGTGCCCGTCGACCTGGGACCGGACCGCAGCGACGCACGGATGCACGCCAAGACCGTAGGATCCTACGCAGTGCCGTAGGGGACCGCACCGCCACTTCCCAGCAAATTAGGGACACTGTTGCTCCTAGGGTATCGGCGAGGACCATTCGCAACCGTCTCCATGAAGCTGGGCTACGGTCCCGCACATCGTTAGGCCGTCTTCCGCTCACGCCCCAACATCGTGCAGCCCGCCTCCAGTGGTGTCGCGACAGGCGTGAATGGAGGGACGAATGGAGACGTGTCGTCTTCAGCGATGAGAGTCGCTTCTGCCTTGGTGCCAATGATGGTCGTATGCGTGTTTGGCGCCGTGCAGGTGAGCGCCACAATCAGGACTACATACGACCGAGGCACACAGGGCCAACACCCGGCATCATGGTGTGGGGAGCGATGTCCTACACTGGCCGTACACCACTGGTGATCGTCGAGGGGACACTGAATAGTGCACGGTACATCCAAACCGTCATCGAACCCATCGTTCTACCATTCCTAGACCGGCAAGGGAACTTGCTGTTCCAACAGGACAATGCACGTCCGCATGTATCCCGTGCCACCCAACGTGCTCTAGAAGGTGTAAGTCAACTACCCTGGCCAGCAAGATCTCCGGATCTGTCCCCCATTGAGCATGTTTGGGACTGGTAGAAGCGTCGTCTCACGCGGTCTGCACGTCCAGCACGAACGCTGGGCCAACTGAGGCGCCAGGTGGAAATGGCATGGCAAGCCGTTCCACAGGACTACATCCAGCATCTCTACGATCGTCTCCATGGGAGAATAGCAGCTGCATTGCTGCGAAAGGTGGATATACACTGTACTAGTGCCGAAATTGTGCATGCTCTGTTGCCTGTGTCTATGTGCCTGTGGTTCTGTCAGTGTGATCATGTGATGCATCTGACCCCAGGAATGTGTCAATAAAGTTTCCCCTTCCTGGGACAATGAATTCACGGTGTTCTTATTTCAATTTCCAGGAGTGTATCTCACGAAATAAGCATCAAACGAAAAAGCTACAAAGAACGAAACTCGTCTAGCTTGAAGGGCGAAACCATATGGCGCTATGGTTGGCCCGCTAGATGGTGCTGCCATAGATCAAACGGATATCAACTGCGTTTTTTTAAGTAGAAACCCCCATTTTTATTACATATTCGTGTAGTACGTAAAGAAATATGAATGTTTCAGTTGGACCACTTTTTTCGCTTTGTGATAGATGGCGCTGTAATACTTATAAACGTATAAGTACGTGGTATCACGTAACATTCCGCTAGTGCGGACAGTATTTCCTTCGTGATACATTACGCGTCTTTAAATGGACCGTTTACCAATTGCGAAAAAGGTCGATATCGTGTTGATGTATGGCTATTGTGATCAAAATGCCCAACGGGCGTGTGCCATGTATGCTGCTCGGTATCCTGGATGACATCATCCAAGTGTCCGGACCGTTCGCCGGATAGTTACGTTATTTAAGGAAACAGGAAGTGTTCAGCCATATATGAAACGTCAACCACGACCTGCAAGAAATGATGATGCCCAAGTAGGTGTTTTAGCTGCTGTCACGGCTAACCCGCACATCAGTAGCAGACAAATTGCGCCAGAATCGGGAATCTCAAAAACGTCGGTGTTGAGAATGCTACACCAACATCGATTGCACCCGTACCATATTTCTATGCACCAGGAATTGCATGGAGACGACTTTGAACGTCGTGTACCGTTCTGCCACTGCGCAAAAGAGAAACTACGGGACGATGACAGATTTTTTGCACGCGTTCTATTTAGCGACGAAGTTTCTGTTTTAAAAAAAACGCAGTTGATATCCGTTTGACCTATGGCAGCGCCCATTTAGCGGGCCAACCATAGCGCCATATGGTTTCGCCCTTCAAGCTAGACGAGTTTCGTTCTTTGTAGCTTTTTCGTTTGACGCTTATTTCGTGAGATATTTGCCCCGGTCACGATCAATGGACCACCCTGTATTTACAAAAATCTGGACGAGAGATTTGTAAACTGATCGAACAGTTGTATTTCATTACTGCAGGTTTCAAATCGCTTGCGTTCATATTCCGATATTCTTTTCAGGACGACTTCTGTTCGCAGTAACTTCCACGCTAGTATTAGCGCTAGCGGTCACGTTTTCCTGTAGCACACTCACCGCGATCACAGCAGTGACGCAGCTCTACAGTAAGCGACGTCACTCGCATGCGATAAACTGAGCACAGGAAGACGGTGACTGGCGGGAAGCAGTTACGGTAAACGTTTCATTTCCTGCACGTCCTTCCCATCAGGGAGAGAGAGCGACGTGAACTTGTGCGGCGATAAAGCGCGCAGTTTTACGACGGCGCATTCTGGCCCCACCTCGGGAATGATATCGCGCTGGGACAGGCACGGCGGGCGCGGTCGGTCGCTACAACTCAATTTGTGGGCGCGGAAGTTGAAAGAGGCCGGAATGTTCCGCCGCGATTGACACGACACACAGCGGCGTGGCACGCACGCATTCGTGCGCCGTTAAATCTGCTTATAAACTGTACGCGAAAACAAACGCGATACTACCGCGATTCCGCCCACGCGAAGGTATGACGCGGCTACGTCGGAGAAGTCACTGTATTTCCAGTTGCTGACATTTGGCTGGCACGACGGCAGGCTGGAAATATTTTGACCTTTCTAAGCGCATTTTATCCACCGGGGGAAGTGGGGGGGGGGGAGGGAGGGAGGGGGCAGTTCTTTGGGAGAAGGACATTCGTTAGACATCTTTGGTAGTACCTTTTGGTGGTGGTCAGTGTCGGGAGGACAGGTAGGCAGAAATACAGTGAATGTGTTGTATTACTTTTTCATAGTAACATTGCTACGTGATGTTCTTATACTGTAGCGATAATTTCCTACGTTAAAGGTAGGCTGCGTTATTTTAACCTGACAAATTTCACTTATCTTTACAATAATTATTTATTTATTGCTTATTTAGCCTAACCAGATTAAGGCTTTAAGGCACCACCTTACACCTGACCAGTAACAACACATCCCAAAGATTTCATAAAAAACTTGACACTAATAATAATCATAATAATATTAACAATGATAATAGTGATAACAGTAATAGTTGACACTGTGTTGTTGTTGTTGTTGTTGTTGTGGTCTTCAGTCCAGAGACTGGTTTGATGCAGTTCTCCGTGCTACTCTATCCTGTGCAAGCTTCTTCATCTCCAAGAAACTACTGCAGCCTACATCCTTCTGAATCTGCTTACTGTATTCACCTCTTGGTCTCCCTCTACGATTTTTACCCTCCAATACTAAATTGGTGATCCTTCGATGCCTCAGAATATGTCCTACCAACCGAACCCTTCTTCTAGTCAAGTTCCGCCACAAATTCCTCTTCTCCACATTTCTGTTCAGTACCTCCTCATTAGTGACGTGATCTACCCATCTAATCGTCAGAATTCTTCTGTAGTACCGCATTTCAAAAGCTTCTATTCTCTTTTTGTCTAAACTATTTATCGTCCATGTTTCACTTCCATACATGGGTACACTCTATACAAACACTTTCGGAAAAGACTTCCTGACACTTAAATCTATACTCAATGTTAACAAGTTTCTCTTCTTCAGAAACGGTTTCCTTGCCATTGCCAGTCTACTTTTTATATGCTCTCTACGTCGACCAACCTCAGTTATTTTGCTCCCTAAATAGCAAAACTCCTTTACTACTTTAAGTGTCTCATTTCCTAATCTAATTCCCTCAGCAACACCTGATTTGATTCTATTACATTCCATTATCCTCGTTTTGCTTTTATTAACCTTCATCTTATATCCTCCTTTCAAGATATTGTCCATTCCGTTCAACTGCTCTTCTAAGCCCTTTGCTGTCTCTGACATACAATGTCATCGGCAAACCTCAAAGTTCTTATTTCCTCTCCATGGATTCTAATTCCTAATCCAAATTTTTCTTTTATTTCCTTTACTGCTTGTTCTATATAGATAGAATAACTTCGGGGATACGCTACAACCCTGTCTTACTCCCTTGTCAACCAGTGCTTCTTTTTCATGCCCCTCGACTCTTATAACTGCCATCTAGTTTATTTACAAATTGTAAATAGCCTTTCGCTTCCTGTATTTTACTCTTGCCACCTTCGGAATTTGAAAGAGAGTATTCCAGTCCACATTATCAAAAGCTTTCTTTAAGTCCAGGTTAAGGTTGCGGTAAATTAACTTGATAAATTGTACTTTGCAATATTTATTTATTTATTGCTTGTTAACCTGACCATATGAGGGCTTTAAGACCGTTTTTGACATCTGACCAGGAAACACACATGCCAAAGATTTCACATAAAAGTTCACAGTAATATTAGTCATAAAATATTAACAATGATAATAGTAATAATAGTAATAGCTGACACTAATAATAGTAATAATAACAGTAATAGTGATAATGATAATAATAATAATAATAGTCAGTGGCATAAGGAATTTTACAAATTATCTCAGTACATTTGAGTCTGTGATTAGAGTTATCAGGAGTGAAAAGAATATAGATGAAGGAGAAGATTAAAATAACAGTGACAGTAGAAGACAGGAAAAAATAAAATACAAACGGAGAACTCTGCTGACAACAGGGGAGGTGGCGGAGGGGGGTGGGGTAAAGTTGTTGGGGTAGAGAGATTTTGCGAGACTAAGCTGCGGATCTGAGTAAGGGATATATAGCTACTGTGGTAGAAGGTGGGCCTTTAGCTGCCTTTCGAAGCTCGGAAGGAAAATGGTTTCTCTGGCATTTTGTGGAAGATTGTTCCAGAGTCGGGTTCCTGATACGGAGAATGATATGGCAGTGTTACGTGCTGATGGAGAGAGGATTTTACTGTGTTCAGAGCGGATGTTTCTGCTGTGATGTTCAGACAGTAGTGTAAAAGCTGACAATATGGCTTCAGCGTCTACGTCATTGCCGCTGCTGCGTAGTATTCAATACAGAGAGGTCGTGAGTGTTGCCATTAACTTTGCCTGAAGAATTAACAACAGTTCACAATCGCTGATTATTAGTCTCTTCACATTTGAGCATACGTGTTCTCAAAATTACTGCAGACACTTTTCCAAATACAAAAAGTAGAGAATTTAGATATCTTCTTTACATTTTTCAAAGAACTTTCATGAAAACTGTCTGATAACAAGCTGAGAGTAACCTTGCCGAATCACATAAACCCCAACACCGAACTCTGACGTACTTGTCGCCAAAAAATCGAACCTTCGAGAAAAGGTAGTAAATTAAATTGACATTAAGATAGTTTTCGTTATTTATATTGTTCATCTGTTTTAATTTACATATTACTTTCTGAAAAACAGTTGCTTAAGTGGAGATTTACAGGTCAAATGATTAATAACGAGCGTTAGAAAACAAAAACTTTCTGTTGGCCTATAAAATTGACTTCATTATCGACAGTAGCAGTAATAAAATTATACATGGAGACAGATACTCTGTTTGGATATAATACTGAAGAACAAAAATTATTGTCTCTAATGTAGACTTCTTCCCAGATTATATTCTTTTAAAACTGTGACACCAATTATCATGGAGTAAGATCGATACCTGATAATATATCGATAAATAAATAATAAAAAATGGATTTTCGGAAAAAAAATTTCTGACAATCAGAGCTCTACGAAAATGCACGGATCAGAAGTGTGTAATTTGCGTAAGAAAATCGAGTAAAGTCTCTCTAAAATGTGGGTGGTGTCATGCAATTCATTAATTGAGCAGAAGTTCCAAGGGGGCTAGATTCATTACAAGTGCAACAGAATTACGTAGAATTTTAAGGATTAAATAAATATCAGTGATGGGTAAGAAGGGAAATTCGATGAGAATATCAGCTAGAGAGTTCAGAGGAATAGATACAAATAGAAGCAATTAAGGAAGTTTCCTTCACGTTTAAATGGCTGAAGCATACAAGATTAACGACCAAATGTGGATGATGAGAAACAGTAACTGTACTATAGAAGGATTCATCTATATTTCATTTATTCATTTACTTATGCATTTATTTCATCTTATAAGAGCCTTTGGCCTCTCTCTTGCATCCAGCCAAACTTAGTGAGTAAATACTACAATTTGTATCGTTCATGAACGATATACAGGGAGCGGAAGGAACGATGTAAAATTTTAATTCACTACAAAGATATACAGTACTTGTTATTAGTAGACTTCAGTCTAAAGAACACTTCATACCATTTTATTAGACATGTCAATTTTTATAAATTATGCCCTTTAAGTGTCCACTGATACAATTTTCGGCGCAAATCTTTCAAGGGGCTTATTATGGCCTCGATTTCGGCGTGAAAGTTGTTTTTCAAGTCATCAATAGCTGTTGCTCTGTAAGCATACACTCAGGATTTCAGAAATAAGTCACGATGCAATAAATGGGACGAACACAATGACTTGTTGACACCAGCAAAGCTGAAAAAAAGAAGTTGTGGAAACATTCTGCATAAGCCTGTGATGGACATTCTGGGTGTGTGGGTCGTTGCACCGTCCTGTTGGTACCACAAAGATTGCATGTGGACATTCTTCCGACGCCTTTCCTGCAGTATGTAATACTACAACGTAATTACATATCGATCTGGTGTTGCTACGACAGTGTTGACTGCATCATTCTCAAAAAAGTACAGACCAATAACAACCTGCGCAGACATGCCACACAGAGAAACTTAGTTGTTATAAAGTTCTGTTTAGTGCTTTTGTTGAGGACTGGTCGGTGTCCAGTATCTCAAGTTTAGTTTGTTAACGTAGCCTAAAAAATGAAAATGGGCTTCGTCAGACATCGTGAAACTGTTAAGAAAATCGGACTGACTGTTGATGATCTCCATACGCCGTGTACAGGTCATTTCGCGCGCCTACTCCTCTCTGAGCAATAATTCTTGATCTTGCACAACTTTTAGGGGTGGAAATGATTATCCAGATGCGACATCCGTCGAAGACTTCTGTTCGAGACGCTATGCACTTGCGAGTGCGGACGAAGTGATGGCGGTGGTCTTCAGTGGAAAGCAGTTGTTACTGTTGCACTGTTCTCTGTGGTCCGAACTGCTCGTGGGACACGATCTACCGGGTGGCGACTTACTCATTGCTGACAATATTGCTCTGAACAGTTGAACCCATCTCGTATCCACTTCCGGGACGGAACGTGATGATACCATGCTTTGAAACGCGGTAAGCACTGCTACCAATGTCAGTTCTCCAGGATGCCATGTTCAACAACATTGGGCAATTTAACGTCAGTTGTTGTTCAATGAGGTGTAGGGCTTTACATCAGGAAAGAAATGGAACCCAGTGTAGTTGCAATAAGGTATGTAAACGAACGACTGATGTGGATAGATTTGACAGTGTCTAGCAAGAAAATTAGGATTGTGTCAGTATATTCGCATTGTGAAGGGACAGATCAAGATAAGATGGATAGTTTTTATGAGGCACTCAGTGATGTAGCTGTTAGAGTAAAGGACAACGACAGTGTTCTGCTCATTGGTGATTTTAATGCCAGGATTGGAAATCGAACAGAAGGGTATGAAAAGGTTATGGGTAAATTTGGAGAGGATATGGAGGCCAACAGGAACGGGAAACAACTATTGGATTTCTGTGCCAGTATGGGCTTAGTAATCACAAACTCCTTTTTTAAACATAAGAACATTCACCGGTATACTTGGGAAGGCAGGGGAACCAGATCTGTCATTGACTATATAATAACAGATCAGGAATTCAGGAAGGCTGTGAGGGACACACGTGTATTCAGGGGATTCTTTGATGACACTGATCATTATTTAATCTGCAGTGAAATTGGGATTGTGAGGCCGAAAGTGCAGGAGGTCAGGTCCATATGTAGGAGGATAAGAGTGGAGAAACTTCAGGATAAGGAAATCAGGCACAAGTACATAACAATGATCTCAGAAAGGTACCAGTTAGTTGAATGTAGTCAACTACAGTCATTGGAAAAGGAATGGACAAGGTACAGGGACACAGTACTAGAAGTGGCTAAAGAATGTCTTGGAACAGTAGTGTGTAAAGGTAGGATGAAGCAAACAGCTTGGTGGAACGACACAGTCAAGGCAGCCTGCAAAAGGAAAAAGAAGGCGTATCAAAAATGGCTACATACTAGAACTCAGGTAGACAGAGAAAGTTATGTTGAAGAAAGAAACAAAGCCAAACAGATAATTGCAGCATCCAAGAAGAAATCTTGGGAAGACTTTGGAAACAGGTTGGAGACTTTGGGTCAAGCTGCTGGAAAACCATTCTGGAGTGTAATTAGCAGTCTTCGAAAGGGAGATAAGAAGGAAATGACAAGTATTTTGGACAGGTCAGGAAAACTGCTTGTGAATCCTGTGGATTTCTTGGGCAGATGGAGGGAATATTTTGAAGAGTTGCTCAATGTAGGTGAAAATACGATCAGTAATGTTTCAGATTTCGAGGTACAATGGAATAGGAATGATGATGGAAATAGGATCACATTTAAGGAAGTGGTGAAAATGGTCAATAGATTGCAGTGCAATAAAGCAGCTGGGGTGGATGAAATTAAGTCGGAACTCATCAAATACAGTGGAATGTCAGGTCTTAAATGGCTACACAGGATAATTGAAATGGGCTGGGAGTCGGGACAGGTTCCATCAGACTGGACAAAAGCAGTAATCACACCAATCTTTAAACATAGAAACAGAAAAGATTGTAACAACTACAGAGGTATCTCTTAAATCAGCGTTGTGGAGAAAATCTTCTCAGGTATTGTTGAAAGGAAAGTGCGAGTATTAGTTGAGGACCAATTGGATGAAAATCAGTGTGGGTTTAGGCCTCTTAGAGGTTGTCAGGACCAGATCATTAGCTTACGGCAAATAATGGAGAAGTGTTATGAATGGAACAGGGAATTGTATCTATGCTTTATAGATCTAGAAAAGGCATATGACCGGGTTCCTAGGAAGAAGTTGTTGTCTGTTCTACGAGATTATGGAATAGGAGGCAAACTTTTGCAAGCAATTAAAGGTCTTTACATGGATAGTCAGGCAGCAGTTAGAGTTGACGGTAAATTGAGTTCATGGTTCAGAGTAGTTTCAGGGGTAAGACAAGGCTGCAACCTGTCTCCACTGTTGTTCATATTATATAAGGATCATATGTTGAAAACAATAGACTGGCTGGGTGAGATTAAGATGTGTGAACACAAAATAAGCAGTCTGGCATATGCGGATGACTTAGTTGTGATGGCAGATTCGATTGAAAGTTTGCAGAGTAATATTTCAGAGCTAGATCAGAAATGTAAGGACTATGGTATGAAGATTAGCATCTCCAAAACGAAAGTAATGTCAGTGGGAAAGAGATATAAACGGATTGAGTGCCAAATAGGAGGAATGAAGTTAGAACAGGTGGTGGGTTGCAAGTACTTAGGATGCATATTCTCACAGGATGGCAACGTAGTGAAAGAGCTGGAAGCGAGGTGTAGCAAAGCTAATGCAGTGAGCTCTCAGCTACGATCTCCTCTCTTCTGCAAGAAGGAAGTCAGTACCAAGACTAAGTTATCTGTGCACCGTTCAATCTTTCGACCAACTTTGTTGTATGGGAGCGAAAGCTGGGTGGATTCAGGTTACCTTATCAACAAGGTTGAGGTTACGGATATGAAAGTAGCTAGGATGATTGCGGGTACTAGTAGATGGGATCAATGGCAGGAGGGTGTCCACAATGAGGAAATCAAAGAAAAACTGGGAATGAACTGTATAGTTGTAGCAGTCAGGGCGAGCAGGGTTAGATGGTGGGGTCATGTTACTCGCATGGGAAAAGCAAGGTTACCCAAGAGACTCTTGGGTTCAGCAGTAGAGGGTAGGAGGAGTCGGGGCAGATCAAGGAGAAGGTACCTGGATTCGGTTAAGAATGATTTTGAAGTAATAGGTTTAACATCAGAAGAGGCACCAATGTTAGCACTGAATAGGGGATCATGGAGGAATTTTATAAGGGGGACTATGCTCCAGACTGAACGCTGAAAGGCATAATCAGTCTTAAATGATGATGATGATGATGATGATGATGATGATGATGTTTCTGTTCACCCCGATAGCTGAGTGGTCAGCGCGGCGGTCTGTCATGTCAAGGGGCCCGGGTTTGATTCCCGGCTGGGTCGGAGATTTTCTCCGCTCAGGGACTGGTTGTTGTGTGGTCCTCATTAGCATTTCATCATCGCAGTGTAATGCAACGGGAAACCACCACTGGGATCACTTCCCTAGACGCTCATGCGGTGGGCCTCTCTGACGAGGCTTCCCCCATGACAAGACCTGCCGTAAGGCAGAACACAAAGTAGGATCTAAGTTTGTTGTTTCTGCCGCACCCTGTGTAATTACAATGTCTACTAATAATAATGACAACATGCGAAATTATTGTGGGACGTCCACCTAGAGGCAGATCGAATTGTGAAACACAATACATCAGACATAACAATTGTAGAGAAAAAGAAAGTGTGGATCATTCACGCCGGCATCGCCGGTGAAAGCAGAATCGACTTGAAAAACTTCCCAGATAGGAGGAGGACGTGAACCTCGATCTATAGCGACTCCGGCCTAAGTAGGTATAGGAAAAACAGACTGTTTAAAACCGATACCGGTAGTTTTCGTTATTTGTTTGGTCTCGATTATAATAGCTGTTTTTTTTCATTTTTGAATAATAACAAAGTAAAAAAAACAGCAATAACAGGCACAGCAGCAGTGCTAAAATTTTTCATTTTTTAATAATTTTTTAAAGAGTAACTTATATTCGTAAAATCTGTGGTGGTTTCAAATACTGTGTTATTATAGAAAGTGGGAAAGGCGGTCAGTGCTGTTTTAATAATAATTATGCCGACGGAAACGACAACGAACACGTGGCATAAGAAGTGGTACAGCATTGCTGAGACAACATTGTCTCTGTCGCCGTGTGTCTTGACCTGATGTAGGCGTGTACGCCTGTGTGTGGAACTCGTCCCACCTGGTCCACACGGTAGTTTCTCGCTGCCATCGCCAGACACCCGTCGTATTGCGGACTGGCACCAACCCTAGCCACGAAATATTTTTACGAATTGACGTAGCAATGTAGTACAACGCTTCATTTGCTCAACCCATTGAAGATTTGTCTACCATTTCTGTGAAATAATAAGAGGGGAAAGAAATTATGGTAACACAAACAAATTAAAAACTTAACAACAGGTCATTCGTAATATACAATATACATAAAAAAGGAGCTGATTTGCTGCCTACGTCTACATAGTATGTCTTTATCTCCTTCCAGCTCTTGAAAACGGATAAATTAACACCAAAACAGTTCTCCAATATCAGTTTCCACCTTATAGCACTATTCGTAATTCCCGATTAAACATGATTTTTGAAGAGGGTTTCAAAAACTCAGAACCAGTAGGACAATACTGGTGATTTTTTGCAGTATTCAACCACGATCACCTTTTGGGAGAAGCAGCGAATTGTGGACGGACTGAGTTTTCCTTTATTTGCCTATTTAATTTAATACTTTGATTCTACGTACCTTGAAACTGGAAGAGTCAAAATTTTTCAATCTTGGTTCGATTTCTAAGTTTATTACAAGCAGCAACAGGAACAAAAAGCGAAATTCGGTTATTTTAGAGACTGGTTATTTTGAGCGGTTTTAACAGTCAGGTTAAACTGGAATGAAAAAAAAAAAAAAACCGACATAACCTAAGACAGCTTGCTTCACCGATAACGGCCATCCCTAGGCCTGAGTCAGCGTAAGTAGTCCCTGTTGTGCGCGGCGTGTTGGAAACATCGCAAAAAGATATTAATGAGAACTTGAAAACCACTGGTATTGATAAAATATCCATCTCAACTAGAAAAAGCCAGTGTACTGAAACCTGCACCATTTATACACTAACACGTCACCCAGTCCTAGACGCCTGGAAACTGTCCTCAAGTGGTAAAATGCGAAATCCAGCGTAGTGAACTGAATTGCCGTGTTTACTGTTAGAAACAATATGTATACAAGCGCGTGCTGAAAAGTAATGGCTCTTATTTTTTTCTCATGTTCTCAATAGCGATTGAGGCATTACGTGTCGAGCGTACTATTTGGTAGACTTTCCCGCTTCGCTGACGCAAGTTGTAACACTCCGCTAAAAAGGATCCGAACTGTAGCGTGTAACATGGCGGTTTGTAACGTAAGTGTGACGGTGCTTGAGAAACAGTGCGCTGTAATCGAACTTCTGATCGCAGAAAACGTGCCTCCAATTGACATCCATAGAATAACGAGAAGTTATTTATGGTAATGATTGTATCGGTATCAGTAATGTGAGGCGTTAGGTTGTTCGTGCTCGTGATGCAGGAAACGGTGCTAACCTCAGCGTGTGTGACAGACCACTGAGTGGACGACCACGAATGGCAGCATTGGAGTCGAGTTAATGAACTCATCACAGAAAACCGAAAATCGTCGGCTAACACAGACACAGCCCTCAGGTAGCTTTGGCTTGTCACGAGAGTGTGTAGAGTCCATCACTGCAAAACTGCGGTACAGAGTCCGCCTGCTTAGCTAAGTGGTAACGTGCTTGTCTACATCTACATCTACATCCATACACCGCGAGCCACCTGACGGTGTGTGGCGGAGGGTACCCTGAGTACCTGTATCGGTTCTCCCTTCTATTCCAGTCTCGTATTGTTCGTGGAAAGAAGGATTGTCGGTATGCTTCTGTGTGGGCTCTAATCTCTCTGATTTTATCCTCATGGTCTCTTCACGAGATATACGTACGAGGGAGCAATATACTGCTTGACTCTTCGGTGAAGGTATGTTCTCGATACTTTAACAAAAGCACGTACCGAGCTACTGAGCGTCTCTCCTGCAGAGTCTTCCACTGGAGTTTATCTATCATCTCCGTAACGCTTTCGCGATTACTAAATGATCCTGTAACGAAGCGCGCTTCTCTCCGTTGGATCTTCTCTATCTCTTCTATCAACCCAATCTGGTACGGATCCCACACTGCTGAGCAGTATTCAAGCAGTGGGCGAACAAGCGTACTGTAACCAACTTCCTTTGTTTTCGGATTGCATTTCGTTAGGATTCTTCCAATGAATCTCAGTCTGGCATCTGCTTTACCGACGATCAACTTTATATGCTCATTCCATTTTAAATCACTCCTAATGCGTACTCCCAGATAATTTATGGAATTAACTGCTTCCAGTTGCTGACCTGCTATTTTGTAGCTAAATGAGAGGGATCTATCTTTCTATGTATTCGCAGCACATTACACTTGTCTACATTGAGATTGAATTGCCATTCCATGCACCTTGCGTCAATTCGCTGCAGATCCTCCTGCATTTCAGTACAATTTTCCATTGTTACAACCTCTCGATACACCACAGCATCATCTACATAAAGCCTCAGTGAACTTGCGATGTCATCCACAAGGTCATTTATGTATATTGTGAATATACATGTATATTGTCTACCGTGTGGCGAGCCCGCGTTCGATTCCCGGTCGGGTTGCGGATTTTCTCCGCTCGGTGGCTGGCTGCTGTGTTGCCCTCCTCATCATTTCATACTCATCACTGTCAAATCGCCAAATGTGGCGCCCACTGGAATAGGACTTGCACTCATCGGCCGAACTTCCCCGGGTGGGGCCTCCCGGGCAACAATGCCACACGCTCTTTTTTTTTTTTTTTTTTTTTTTTTTCGTACAGAAAACTTTGTGCATAGTGAGTGCCTCGAATTCTCAATCGTCACATGAAACAGAGGAGATTAGGCATCGGTCAACAATAACTTCTGTGTTTTGAGCGCGATGAAAGCTAGGTTCATCATTTAGACCGTGAAAAGAAGGCAGCATCAGTGGAGGTCCGCCAAAAAGAATCGTCGACGCCACAAAAGTTCAAAGCAGGCACAGTCACGCTCACAGTGCTCGTACAGGGCGAGGAGCGTTTGGAGTTCATGCGTAAAGCCATCACCATAAACTCTGCAAGATACTGCGAGACCCTTAGAATACTGAAAGCCCACGTTCGCTCGCACACAGAACACCCTTTCCTTCAGCATGATAATGCCGGGCCACGCACGACCATTGCATCTACAAATATCTGACGCCTTCTGCTCACTGTCATCGACGTCCTCCATACGGTCCCGACTCGGTGTCATGCAAAACTTATAGCACAGCTTCGAGAACTTCACTTTGACAATGATGGTACAAATGGCTCTGAGCACTACGCGACTTAACTTCTCAGGTCATCAGTTGCCTAGAACTTAGAACTCATTAAACCTAACTGACCTAAGTACATCACACACGTCCATGCCCGAAGCAGGATTCGAACCTGCGACCGTAGCGGTCGCTCGGTTCCAGACTGTAGCGCCTAGAACCGCTCGGCCACTCCGGCCGGCTTTGACAATGATGAAGCGGTGCAATCAGAAGTGAGGTTGTGGCACGGTCAACATCCTACAGTGACGGTATCAACAAAGTGGTGTCTCGTTGGGAGAAATGTGCATGATCCAGGCTGCTGAGAAATAAATATGGCCGGCCGCTGGTGGCCGAGCGGTTCTGGCGCTGCAGTCTGGAACCGCGCGACCGCTACCGTCGCAGGTTCGAATCCTGCCTCGGGCATGGATGTGTGTGATGTCCTTAGGTTAGTTAGGTTTAAGTAGTTCTAGGTTCTAGGGGACTGATGACCTCAGAAGTTGAGTCCCATAGTGCTCAGAGCCATTTGAACCAAATAAAAATGCAGACGTGAAGAATGAAGATACAGAATATTAATAAAGTTTGTTTTATTTAAAAAACTTTAAGAGTTTTCATATTAAAAATTCGGAGGCATTCTTTTTCAGCACCCCCTCGTAGCAATGATTTTGCAGAACTGAAGAGATGTGAGTGTCATTAACAGTAAGTAGTTTCCTCGTGACATTTTTCTCGTATTTGTGTAGTAACATCTAACAGGAACGTATGACAACAGTACTGAAGAAATCAGTGTGGAGAAGAAGTTCACCGGACAGAGGAAGACCTAGAAGTAATGGGGCAAGATTAGAAAATGAGATGGAAGTAGCATAACAGAATTACAAAGCTGTGAAAAAAGCGTGGATACTTTACAGTGCAGCAGAGATACTGATAATCCGTTGGACAGAAAGGAAAAAGCTGGGATTTTCTGGAAGAGAAGCTGCACCGATGACAGAAGGTGAAGATTCAATCTCTTCTTGAATTCAGAGTGCTTTTGGAGAAGATGTAGGCTAAAATGTAATCTATTCCTCTGTCGTATCGCTGGAATGGAGAAGGAGCTGGAGACTGATTTTGTGTTATGCAACGGTACAGCCAATGTGCTGGACGTAGCCGATCTGATATTGCGGTTACAAAATGATTACACGTTGCTAGACCTCCGCCATTTCATGTAAATGTTGACCGTGTGAGCTTCTGTAGTCTGATTGCAGTAGCTGATCTCTCCTCCAGATACAATACTAATTAACCCTCCTGTTCTGTTCAGGTCTATGTGACCCGAAGTGGTTATAAATTTAAAAATTAAAACATTTTATGTAGTTTGGTCAATAACTTTAATAGTTATATGCGTAACGCTCACATCATAATGACCCGACACAAATATTGTTACTCTAATGTCAAATATTTCATAGTCTTCTATTATACTTTGTGTGATAATGATATTTATTGTTCCAACTTATCCTGAACAATCAATAAATCCTCGTCATTTACAACACTATGCTTATTTCTTGCTTCATCCAAGAAATAGTTTGGCACTTGTCAGTTATTTGAATCGTTCTTGGTTCTGCTCATTTTGATTTGTGACACCACGCTAGTTAGATGATTGACTAAGCTGAGAAAATTCCTCAACAGATGAAGCAAGACTTTCCAAGTTTGGAAGTCTTCCGATGACTCTAGCAATAGTGCATAGCACATAAAACTAATACACTGCCTTTTCTTTCTAAAAATGGAAGTATAGAGTGGCAGTTACGCCCAGCAGCACAACATGGCCGCCTATGAGCGTCGAATACCTTCGAGAGTACTCCTGGAGTTCAAATGGCTCTGAGCACTATGGGACTTAACATCTATGGTCATCAGTCCCCTAGAACTTAGAACTACCTAAACCTAACTAACCTAAGGACATCACACAACACCCAGTCATCACGAGCCAGAGAAAATCCCTGACCCTGCCGGGAATCGAACCCGAGAGCGGGAAGCGAGAACGCTACCACACGACCACGAGCCGCGGACCCACACTCTTGGAGTTACCACATACGCAACCAACAGAACAAGTGACATAAAAAATGACATAAAAAATTCATTTGAAGTAGTATTTGTACAGTGCTTCGAAATAAAATAGTAGGGGTGTCAAATACTGAGGGTAAACTTGGACAGTCACTGGTAGCAGGACATATTACATCATCGTAGCATTTCACAAGAACAAGGGTTCACTGAGAACGGTCAGGGGCAGCCAAAACTCTGAAGGCGCGGCAAGCGTGTCAGGATCAATGACAACAACAAAACCTACTAAACATTCACTATGTGAGATGTGTCCAGGAAGCAATGACAATAAAACAAACATATTGTGTGCAAAACGCAATGAACATGTTTACCAAACGCAAGTCACCTGCTTGCGTCCAAACTGCAATCAGTAAGAGTAAAAGTAAAAAGAATAAATGTTAATGCTTTTAAAAATAATTGGTTGCACTGAAAACTGTTGTTTCATATTTATGATTTAGTCGACATTTACGTGAGTACATGTGTCCAGGCTGCAATCAGTAAAGGAGCAAAAACAAGTATGAAAAGATAAATAATGCAATGCTTTTTAAAATGGACGTCTTAATGGAAACTGTCAGTTGTTCTAAATTTACCCTACCTGAATATTAAAATAAGAAATTTTCTTAGGCATATTTCGCTGCATTATTATTGTAATTATTATAAGAATATTTTTAAAATAAAGTACTGAGTGTTATTGTTATTATTATTATTATTAACAAGATATTGATGTCGAACAATGTCGACAACTATCCTAAAATGTGTTTAAGCAGAAGTTCTTTACGGTATTTTAATGTCATGTCATTCTGAACTGAACATTTATGTAGTAAAAGTGAAAAGAACAGCAGTGTTTATGAACTTGCGGAACAGATTCTGGATAACACGGTCGGTCGTATAGCCCCTAAGCAGCGTGTTCTGCGTGAGGTGTCTATAAATCTTTTCTAACTCTTTAGTATGAGATGTGAGTTAGTAGCTATGAAATGGAGGTCGTCCATTATAATATCTAGAATTTATTTCATAAATGTGGTTGTAGTTTGCATGGATGAATAATTATGATTCGCAATACATGTACGACAGTTCAAATTAACAATCATCGTGACGTGTAGGCAAGGTCTGGAAACGAGTAGGGA
Organism: Schistocerca serialis cubense; assembly: GCF_023864345.2. Classification (NCBI taxonomy): domain Eukaryota; kingdom Metazoa; phylum Arthropoda; class Insecta; order Orthoptera; family Acrididae; genus Schistocerca; species Schistocerca serialis. The sequence continues at coordinate 8,751,939 of NC_064644.1, forward strand.
TTTCAAGCAGTATATGACACTACCTTATCCTATTTGGAGACACACTCAGTTGTATGGTAGGCAAGTAGTGACTGCACGGCGAGAAATGGACAGACGGAGATAATCTCACTACCGGGGCAGAACGACTGTTCTGGAATCCGCCGCTTCTAGCCGAACAAGCGACTCGTTGTGTTTATCTGTCCAGTGCATGCAGCTGCCGCAATGAATTCTTACCGTGAGGTGCGTCGAAAGCCTTCCATCCCTAAATCCTTAACGTGTGTGTGTGTGTGTGTGTGTGTGTGTGTGTGTGTTGCGTGTTTGTGCCCGTGTCTGGCGCTAGGCCATCCGCCCCCACCAAAGGCCTACCCTCCAGTTCAGTTGCTCCCTGCTGTACGCTCACGGCGTAATTCTGAAAAGACACCGTTTCGGGCTTCCTGAGGGAACAACCGTTGCATCAGCTCTTCGCTATCTCATTATCGTTTGTCTCGAACGGCCTTGTGACCGTCCTTCAGTTATAGATTCTCAGTAACGAAAGCGCAAGCATAGCCGGTTAATCTGTCCCCCGCAACTCTCATATGTTTGATGTCTGACGACAGTAATTGAGGACACCAGTAGCAACGAAACCTATGAAGTGAACAGAGCGTGTGAAAATCACGCTGCCTGCCCTGTCCACATGGTCCACACATATTTTACTCAAGTTTTCATCGTTATCTCGTGTTGTTTGGAGTTTTCACTATTTGTGCCATGTCGAGCTGCACCACAGTAGTAAAGATTTGGCACGATAAAAGAAAGGACTAATTTTTATTTAATACAAGGTGGAAATATTTTTCTAAATTTTTGGTTGCATGTAGGCAGGAGAGCGACTTCCTGCATGTTTGAAGTTTGTTCTTCCCAGTTAAGATACTCATCCAGGATAACGCTAATGTATTTTGCTGTTTTTGAAATGGTACTTGTATACCATGGAGGGGTACTGGAGGACCTGTTTCGCTAAAACATCTGCTGATCAACTGGTGGTGTGATATGCGGATCACAGGTAATTTTTAATAATTTTCAAGGGAAAATTCATCAGAATGACACCAGCAAGAGTGAAATATTATTCAAAAGTTGTAAGACCGGTATTTTTCTTTAGAAATTGTTAATTGTAATTTTTAGTAATTTTCAAGGCAAAACTTATCAAAATGACACCAATGAGAGTGAAATATTATTCTAAAAGTCGTAAGACCGAAATTTTTCTTTAGAAATTGTGACTATAATTACGTATTTAGTTGATTCTCAGTTACTGAAGACTAGTTTTTTTACCAACAGATTCACTTACTTGTGCATTTGACACATATATTGAACACACCTACCCTCCCCCTATCATGTGGCCACCTGTTCCTCCCTCTCTCTGTCCACCTCATCCTCCCTCTTCTATATGTCTCTCTCCCCCTCCCCACTCTGTGTCTTCATCTCCTTCTCCACCTCTCTTTATACATTCCATCCACTGCCCTCTCTGACCATATCTTCCTTCCCTCTGACCATATTTCCCTTCTCTTTCCATCTCTGTCTCCCTCTCTTCTATTTCCACCTGCCCACTACTGCTCTGCACCTTCCACCTGCCTTATGCATCTCCCCCTCGTTCCCTCTCTCTATGTCCCTCACTCTGTCTTTCCTGTCCTCTGTTCCCAACCACGCTTATCGCCACACATTGCCCCTGCAATGCAGTTCATTAAAATAGACAGGTACTACTCCTACAAAACTTTGGTCATGGAGAGCACATTGCACACAAGGGCTTGAAATTCATTTATTGGTACAGACGTACAGACCACCATCCCAAGCAGATCGATGAGGCATCCTGATACTACTCCAAGACAACACACCTGTCATACTGTTCTTTGCCCTTCATGTAGGCTACCCTGCAAAATAGGTTGATTTGGGAGGCAAATACTTTTCCTAAAAATGTCTACCGTACAGAGCGGCCAATACTCCAGGAGCTGGAAGAAAACGTTTTCCCCATGTTCCTCTTCTATTGGAGGTAGGAGGTTATGAACCCCATAGTAATGATACCTGTGAGGCCTGCTGCTTCTGTGGCAAATTTGGGGCAGTGGCTTGGTAGGAGACCCAGAGATACACATAAAGTAGGGTGTATATGTGTATATCTGAACCTCCTCCCAAACCCCTGAATCGATTTCAATCAAATTTGCCACAGAAGCAGCAGACCTGACAGGTGTCATTACCATGGGGTTTATATCTCCAATAGAAGAGGAATATGGGGAATAAATAAATAAATAAATATATATATATATACATATATATATATATTTATTTATTTATATATACCCCATGGTAATGACACCTGTCAGGTCTGCTGCTTCTGTGGCAAATTTGATTGAAATCGATTCAGGGGTTTGGGAGGAGGTTCAGATATACACATATACACCCTACTTTATGTATATATATATATATATACATATATATATATATATATATATATATATACACACAAAGAATGACACCCAAAATGTACTAAAATCGAAACAAGAACATGGGATTGGGAATAAGCATATAGTCACATTTCTTAACTTTCCCATGTTCACCCATTTTTTAGTTTTTCACTGCACAACTAAAAAATTTTCCAATGACCTATAATTAAATGTCTGACAGATAATATTAATTGAAATACAGGTGAGACCAGGTGGAAGCTTACACCTGGCAGCAGAAGATAAATAGTGTGTATATTTTTCGATGTAGTTCCCTACGGGTGTCAATGGATATTGCAGAGCGTTATTGCTGAGAATGTTTTCCATTCCGGCAATGTGGTGGGAAGTCTGCAGGACACTCATCCATGGCTCTGATAATCTCCTCATTAATCTCGAAAAATTTTTGTGTTTTATATTTCTATAGATTTGGAAGTCAGCTGGCGTGAAGCTGCTGAATCAGCGTTATATTCTCCCAGTTCGTACCTTTAATCCCATTGGGTTGCCATTTACAAAGCACTTTTCTGGGTAAGTGAATTTTACTTCTGCAATCCAGGCTCCATCAACGTACTTTTTCACATAGTTTGCCCATAAGCCTTAAGTAGCATCAGCCAATCATTTTTTTTTTTACTTTAAGAGGTCATTAGGAATGTATTTTGTATCCAGTAAGATAATCTGATATGAGCAATATTTGGCTCTGCTGACTGCAGCGACAAATTGCAAACGTCTACCGAAACACGTGCTAAAATGCACATGCCGATTATCATGAGGGATGTGTTGCATTTCCTACCGCTACAGTAGTGGTAGCATTATTAGTATGTGTTTGCATAGCACTGTTCATAGCACAGGTTGCACATCGCTAGAAGTGCAGCAGATTCGCTCCAGTAATACGTATCGTTCTTTTAAGAGCACTGACATGGCTACCACTGTCATCTCGGCCTTATTTGGTTGCGTGGAGTAGCCAGAATGCATGACCTCTTGTGGTACCAATACATGTCCTGGCTTTTAATTACTTCTTCTCCAGCTTGGGACACCAGCAGCGGCTACCAATGTTGACAGCAGCTGGAAGTAAAAAGTATTATCTTACAAGTGGGCGATAATGGGAGGCAGAGGGTTATCTGCTACAACTGATGAACGTTCTTTGAAAGATTTTACTAGCATGTGCCACGGCCGTACGGTCTGTCTCCAACTGTGGTAGAGCACTGAGTCGCATGCTCGCTGGTCACCATCATAAAAACTGCGTCCTTCCTTCCCCACAGTGAACCACGGTGTAAATGTGTATCACGTAATGGAGGACTCGTTAAACACGACATACATCCGCCCTACATTCTCATCGTAGTAGTAAAATTTCTAATTTCCTCCTTTACTTACAAGTACACAGCATGTGGGATTGGCTGTAGGACAAACGCAAGGATTTAGAAGCATATATCACTGGGGGTAAGATAGATGCCGCCTACAGGAAAATTACAGAGACTTTTGGAAAAAAGAGAAACACCTTTACGAATATCAAGAGCTCAGATGGAAAACAAATCCTAAGCAAAGAAGGGAAAGCAGAAAGTGGAAGGAGTATATAGCGGCTCATACAAGGGCGATGTACTTGAGCAATATTACGGAAATGGAAGATGACGTAGATGAAGATGAGATGGGAGATACGATACTGCGTCGAAATAGACGACAGAGGGATAGAGAAACAATTAAAATGGAATGATCATATAAAGTTGATCGTCGGTAAAGCAGATGCCAGACTGAGATTCATTGGAAGAATCCTAAGGAAATTCAATCCGAAGACAAAGGAAGTAGGTTACAGTACGCTTGTTCGCCCACTGCTTGAATACTGCTCAGCAGTGTGGGATCCGTACCAGATAGGGTTGATAGAAGAGATAGAGAAGATCCAACGGAGAGCAGCGCGCTTCGTTAGAGGATCATTTAGTAATCGCGAAAGCGTTACGGAGACGATAGATAAACTCCAGTGGAAGACTCTGCAGGAGAGACGCTCAGTAGCTCGGTACGGGCTTTTGTTAAAGTTTCGAGAACAAACCTTCACCGAAGAGTCAAGCAGTATATTCCTCCCTCGTACGTATATCTCGCGAAGAGACCATGAGGATAAAATCAGAGGGATTAGAGCCCAGACAGAAGCATACCGACAAACCTTCTTTCCACGAACAATACGAGACTGGAATAGAAGGGAGAACCGATAGAGGTACTCAAGGTACCCTCCACCACACACCGTCAGGTGGCTCGCGGTGTATGGATGTAGATGTAGATGTAGAAGAATTTGCCAGAGCACTGAAAGGCCTAAGTCGAAACGAGGCCCCAGGAGTAGCCGACATTCGATTAGAACTACTGATAGCCTTGGGTGAGCCAGTCCTGAGAAAACTCTACCATCTGGTGAGCAAGATGTATGAGATAGGTGAAATACCGTCAATAAGAAATTATAATACTGATTCCAAAGAAAGGAAGTGCTGACAGGCGTGAAAATTATAGAACTATCAGTTTAATAAGTCACAGTTGCGAAATTCTAACACGAATTCTTTACAGACGAATGGAAAATGGTTCAAATGGCTCTGAGCACTATGGGACTTAACATCTATGGTCATCAGTCCCCTAGAACTTAGAACTAATTAAACCTAACTAACCTAAGGACATCACACAACACCCAGCCATCACGAGGCAGAGAAAATCCCTGACCCCGCCGGGAATCGAACCCGGGAACCCGGGCGTGGGAAGCGAGAACGCTACCGCACGACCACGAGATGCGGGCAGACGAATGGAAAAGCCGGTAGAAACCGACCTTGGGGAAGATCAGTTTAGATTCTGTAGAAATGTAGGAACACGTGAGGCAATACCGATACTACGGCTTATCTTACAAGATAGATTAAGGAAAGGCGAGTCTACGTTTATACCATCTGTAGACTTCGTAAAACCTTTTGACAATGTTGAGTGGAACACTCTCTTTCAAATTCTGAAGGTGACAGGGATAAAATATAGCGAGCGAAAACCAATTTGTATGAAAACCAGATGACTGTTATAAGAGTCGAGGGCCATGAAAGGGAAGCAAGGGAAGCAGTGGTTGAGAAGGGAGTGGGACAAGGCTGTAGCCTATCCCCAATGTTATTCAAACTGTACATTGAGCAAGCAGTAAAGGAAACAAAAGAACGATTTGGAGTAGGAATTAAAATCCAGGGAGAAGAAATAAATGGCATTGTAATTTTTTCAGGGGTGGCAAAGGACCTGGAAGAACAGTTGAACAGAGTGGACAGTGTCTTGAAATGAGGATATAAGATGAACACCAACAAAAGCAAAACGAAGATAATGGAATGTAGTCGAATTAAATCAGGTGAGGCTGAGGGAATTAGATTAGCAAATGAGACACTAGAAGTAGTGGATCGGTTTTGCTATTTGAGCAACAAAATAACTGATGAGATCGAAACAGAGAGGTTACGAAATGTAGGCTGACAATGGCAAGTAAAACATTTCTGAAGAAGAGAAATTTATTAACATCGAGGATTGATTTCTGTGTCAGGAAGTCTTTACTAAAAGTATTTGTATGGAGTGTAGCAATGTGTTAAAGTGAAACATGGACGATAAACAGTTTAGACAAGAAGAGAATAGAAGCTTTCGAAATGTGGTACTACAAAAAAATCTGAAGATTAGATGAGAAGGTATGGAACAGAACTGGGGAGAAGAGGAATTTGTGACACAACTTGACTAGAAGAAGGGGTCGATTGGTAGAACATGTTCTGGGACATCAAGGGATCATCAATTTAGTATTGGAGGGAAGTGTGGAGGGTAAAATCGTAGAGGGAGACCAAGAGATGAATACAGTGAGCAGATTCAGAAGGATGTAGGTTGCAGCAGCTACTTGGAGATGAAGAGGCTTGCAATGGATAGAGTAGCATGGAGAGCTGCGTCAAACCAGTGTCTGGACTGAAGACTACAACAACAACAACACAGTAATGTTGTGGACTTGGACTCTTCTTCGGTGAGGTGATAGTGTATTGGCCACCATTTTTTAACGCATACCTAAGCACCCAGATAATACACTTCTCATCGATGTTAAGTACTAATGTACAAGTCCATAGAAGGCTGTCAATTGTTAAAATTTGTAAATCGTTTAAATAATGCACTGTGTCCATTTTTAAAGATTTCAGGAACATGAGTATTTCGGAAAATAAGCAATACTGTAAAAAGACTGTAGATAGCAGTGGAAGAAGACAGCCACGTACTGCAGCAATATCATTTGGCACAATACTCTGATGCTCATTGCAAAGAATCGATTTGTATAAAAGGTTGAGGCCTGTAACAGGATATTAGTAAAGAGTCTGTCTGTTGCTCTCTCTATAGTGTACAGAACACACATGACAATTCAGACTGATAGTAAAACTGGTGAGGGAAAATCATAATTGTTAGGTGATAATTCATTATAATTGGGCGTTCAGTACTGGCAATAAAAGTAATTGGTCATTAATAATGATAATTAAAATAATATGTCATCAGTTACACTAATAAATAATGCTAATATTAATTATAGGTAAAAAATTATTATAAATATATTTTATACCAGATAAGGAGGTTAGGCCAAGTGGCTGACTTGTAGAGAACAATGGACCCATTTATACCAGATAAGGAGGTTAGGCCAAGTGGCTGACTTGTAGAGAACAATGGACCCATTGATCCAGACGTTCTTTGGTTTTTGACCTTGTGGATTAGGAGGACAAGTGCCTTAGGAGAGTGACCAAAGACAGCACTGATCCTTTGGTGAGATATGGCAGTACTGTAACTTTGACCCATGACCTTTTGGAAATCTGGCAAGCATGCAGACTGGGCTGATACCCCAATAGCCCCACTATTAGTAAGATTCATTTCAAGCCTTGTGGGTTAATTTTCATACATAAACTATTTGATGTTGTTGATTACTTGCGAGTCTTGTGAATAAACTAATTTCGAAAGTGCATTTTCGTTATTAAGGATTATTGGCAATGTCTTTGAAAAAGTGACTCATTAAATGCGAAAATAAAGAAGATGAAATGAGCCGTGAGTGAGGAAAACTTAACAAAGAAGAGGTGGGGGGTACATATATTTACCGAGTAATACTGAACAGTGTGGTGTGTTGCAGATCCGCATAACACTTTGCGACATTATGAGAGGACGACATTGTGTTCCACTGTACACGTGTAAAGGCTAACTGGCCATGCAGAAATTACGACAAGTCGGGGAATTCGGTGTTGTGAGGCACGGCGACATCAAAGAAACAATAGCCAGTCTGTCAGCGGCTTTGTGCAGTGTTGGCTGCAGCTTTCTGACCGCACCGCAAAAATCTCTGCTTTATGTGCTCACCTGCTGGCAGTCTGGGTCTTCTCTAGCATGGTTGATGGTTGTACCACGAGCCTTTGACTCATTGTCACGGTGCTGAATATGGAATTTGTTTTGTGAGCGGTGTAGGTGGAACTGCTATCATATGGGTGCAGTTCCGCGACATGAAATTATTACTGCATATCGGACGTAGTTGATTGATTGTACCACTTTTGAATGTTTACTCTGTAGGATAAAAACAGTCTATTAATATTTGTGCCCAGTAAATGTAAATTTTTTAAATATTCCTTTGCACAATTGTTTTCTTTTTGTGTGATCTACTCTGACTGCAAAAGAGAATGGTACACAATTTGCGACATACAATATTCAGTCTTGAACACTGAATCCCATAGTCTCTGTGTTCAAAACTGTATCATGATACGTCTTCTACACCTGAAGAGATAGTTTCTGGAGCATGCCAATAAATGCACTCTGTTTTACCTGCAACATGGCAACGAGACCTTTTTCAGTCCATAACTTGTCCTACTGTTATATATTGTGGAAAAACGTTTACATTAAAAGGGAAACACAATTAGTCTTTTTCATTGCAAATGATTATAGCTCACTTTGCTTTTATCTGCATTTACTGCTAACATATAAGACTGGTACCGACCGCACAACGTTCATTAAACCTCTTAGATATTTTTTTGACAGACCTGTTCTTTGCTTGTAATAATCGCATCTTTCTTCTACCTTCGACTTTGCTCCAAATGTTAATTTTCTCAATACTTTATTCATTTTTATGGTAAAGAATTTTAATCATCTGTGCATTAATAAAAACGTGAGATCTCCAAGAGAATGGTCGCCTTGAACTGCTTGTTTGATAAACTTGAACATCAGAATACGCATTCAAATTCTTGGCAGTCTAATAACTATAGGAGCTCCAGAAAATTAAGATTTTTCAAATGCGAAAAACTATTTGACGTAACATCATGGTCATATACTTAGGGATAAATACTGTATTCAAATTTAAAAGAGTGATTATGGAGACTTTGTACCTTCACTTCACTCAAGTGTGGTATTGAATCTGCAGGTGGTGACAATATCAGGTTATTTACCAAAGTGTCATGTAAAACAAAGGAGAAGTGAATTGAGCTAAAAATCGACACTTAGAAGTTAGTAACTAGGGGAGAGTGTTGCACCTGGAGAATAGTCTTACAGTATACCTATGGACACATGATGTTTCCTGGTCGCTGTTTAAGTCTAATGACAGGTTTTGGAAACACGTGAAGATACACACACTAGAGGCAGCCATAAACAGTTTCTGTAATTTTTTGTTACTGAGAGATACGACGTGTTTTGTGATGCATTTGTAAACATTATGATTTCTAAAATTTGAATGCTGTTTAACATATTATATATTAAAGCCGTTCTGAGGATATGTTTATTTTCGAGATACAGAGTTTTATATTGAATAAAATTCTGTATATTTCTAAAACTAGGTACAGAACGTGTAGACGATAAACCATACCTCGCTGTGTTCCTTCCACTCTTGCCAGGCAGGTAAGATCATTCGTCGGGCACTCCGTACTTCATATCACTACTCCCTCCACAATGGCTTTTCCCTCTCTCCCAATGAAATATGCATCCCGTCTGCAGTTATACAACGAAAGAGCGGGAGGGAATCTATGCGTTCACGTTTAAATTACGCATAATGTCGAATCTGAGTGGTATTAGGCGACAGTCTAAGAACATCGTGTATGAACTGTATAATTTTTTCAAAGTGCTGTAAAACTGCCACGAGAGAGTTTGTGATTTTTTCAGAGATACACAAAAAACAACCGCAGAAACATTTCAGGTCTCGCTAAGAACAGTGCAACGCATCTGTAAGAAAATCAGTGAAAGTGTAATCGAAAATGGAGATGGCCTAGGGCCAAGATTTTTCCTTCCACGAAAAAATATTACACTTTAAAGAAATGTCACAGGTTTAGATGATTTACAGAAAGACGTAATCCTTGCTCATTTCCGAAATTTTATGATAGTCGAGAATACCCAACACTTTCGAACGTGAAGTTGTTTGAAAAGCTAAAATACGAGGTACTAAGTGTTTGCATAAAATATTAAGAAAACTTGGCTTTAGATGTCGAAAAGCTAATGGCAATCGGTGATTTTGATGGAGAGAGAAGATATTGTAGCCGCAAGAGTCTCATTTTCGAGACTAATATGTGAGATAAGGAATGAAGATCATCCTCGTCCTATTATTTACTTCGACGAAACTTGGGTTAATCAAAATCACGCTAAAAGTTTTATCTGGCAGGATTCTAAAAGAAACGGTGGTCTAAAGATCCCGTGATGTGAAGGGTCACTTCTGATATTCTGCCATGCCGAATCAGCGAAATACGGTTTCACACAGAGGGCAGAGTTGGTGTTTCAATCTAAAAGCGGTGCTTATTATCGTCAAGAGGTGAATAATGTAGTGTTTAGGGAATGGTTGCCCGATCTTCTTCGAAGCCTGGAAGAAGGATGTGTGTAGTCACGGACAATGCGAAATATCATTCCATGCTTAACGAAAAAATTCCCACCACAAAATCCAAGAAATCTGACATTTTAGGATGGTTGCAAAGCAAAAGCGTACCTTATGACCGCACACACTCGGCAGCTGAATTGCTTTGCATTGTTAGGCAACAGAGCAGCAGTTATAGGAGATATGAACTCGATGATCTGGCTGCAGAAATGAGACATGAAGTGATACGGCCTCCTCCACATCACTGAACTGACATGCGCTCATATGAAGCAACAGATAGCAGACAATAATTCTACACGTTTAATTAGAAGCAAGAGAAAATTGCAGGAGGACGTCATGTGGAGCGACTGCAGGAAGAAGACTTCTCGAAAGAAGGACTTCGAGGTGAACGCATTCAGAGCACTGTAATATACCTACATAAAGTTAGTGACGACGAAGGCAGTGAAGATGATGTCCGCCTGCCATAGTTTCTCTTTGGTGGCTTAAATTTAAACTTTTCCTTTGCTTTGCCTTTATTAACATAATTATTTTAGCGTAATAATCTCTAGAGTCGTATATAAACATATGCAACTTGCAGAACAAAGTTCATTAAAGTCTAATAACCTAATTCTAAAAACCGAGAATGCTTATCATTGTTGGTGTCTTATTTAAGCGGCAAAAGCTGTTGACTATGAACTGTGCTTGCAAGGAAGTAGGGGGGAGCATGAGTAGTGGGGGTAAAGCGACGTGACCTTGAGCCGTCTGGCCAGAGTGAAAAGAGTGTAGTCGTGTGCCATCTTGTTCTTGAAACAGAAGGTCTTACTGTGGAACACACGATATTTGCAGATGAACTGAGTTTCTCTACTGTCGTAGCATTTTGCCCTATCCTGAAAGTGAGCGAGGTGGCGTAGGTGGCGTAGTGGTTAGCACACTAGCATTCGGGAAGACGACAGTTCAAACCCGCATCAGGCCATCCTGATTTAGGTTTTCCGTGGTTTCCCTAAGATCGCTTCTGGCAAATGCCGCAATGGTTCCTTTGAAAGGGAACGGCCGACTTCCTTTCCCTCCTTCACAAATCTGATGGGACCAATGACCTCACTGTTTGATCCCCTCCCCCCAAATCAACCATCCAACCAATGAGCCTGTCCGAAAATGGAATGTATGTTTGTCGCCAATAGCTTCTGCTATGTTTTTAACTTGTAACTGGTTTTTGATAATACTTCTTCTTAGTTTTATTTCACATACTGATTATTGGTATGTTGTAGAGTAATAATCCAACACATAGACTATTAAACACATCACTGACAAGATTTTCTGGATTGCAACTCTTTTAAATTTGAATACAGTATTTATCCCTAAGTATATGACCATGATGTTACGTCAAATTCTTTTTCGCATTTGAAAAATCTTAATTTTCTGGAGTATTTTTGAAATATCAGGAAAAGACTGCAGCACACATAAAATGAATTCTATCATCTCAAAATAGAATAAGAAAATATATTAAATTTCTGTTAGGGGTATGGCTAGAGGCAAAAAAGTCTGGAAAGCCTTTCAAGGTCCCACATTTTCCCCTACTTAAATTTGAATATTCATTTTGTGTGTACTCCAGAGGTTATCGAGAGATTATGGTCTGTGATGTTGTTCATCGCGTTTAGAGGTTTTTTCCGATTATTGCGTCTCAGTAAATATTGTCATTAATAGAGGGTTCCATCCGCCCAGTAACAAGAGGACATGCCTCCTTTTTTAGTATTTTAATTGTGTCAGGAAAGTATTTTTAAATTTCGCAAGTCTTCCAATATTTAAGTTCGATGCCAGTATTTACAGTCTTTCAATTGATTTTTTGTTAGTTTATTTAATTTGTCTTCTGTTAGGAACATACATTCTGACAGTATTAAGAATGACAAATAATTTCAGTTTTAAACTCACATGGTATTATTATAGCCAGAACTCCATCAAATGTAATGAAACATTTCCAAGTGATGCCTTATTGGCATCAAAGACACGGCTCATTGCCGATCAATTGGAGCCATATTGTGGTGTGAGTAGGATGAAAAAATGTTATTATCATGTTTCTTTCAAATGGCTCAAATGGCTCTGAGCACTATGGGACTTAACAGTTGAGGTCATCAGTCCCCTAGAACTTAGAACTACTTAAACCGAACTAAGGACATCACACACATCCATGTCCGAGGCAGGATTCGAACCTGCGACCGTAGCGCTCACGCGGTTGCAGACTGAAGCGCCTAGAACCGCACGGCCTCACAGGCCGGCATGTTTCTTTCAATCGGATATTATTTTCTGAAAGTGACACAGGTTTATGGAGCAAACCTGCAATCAGCATGACAATGGTGACCGGTGAACTGTCTGTCTACCTTATTGAAATGTTTATATTTCTACAATTATCAACTGTACTGGATTAAAATGTCTACAAAAACGCTTCTAACAGTGGAAAGAAAAGGAAGAGTACATTTTCAAATATATAAGGTAAAAGTATTTTTAAGTAAGGGCGTTGAGAAAATGAGACGAAATGTGAAGCGTATGAATGCTGTGTGGGTGCTGGAAACAATGGGGTGAGGGATCTTGATTGTCGTGACTAGTGAAAAACACGGAAAATTTGTCGAAATGAGTATGGCTTTATTAAATTTAGCATCTTCTTTACTACGAAAAAGTTCACTCGTGTGACCAGGAACGCCATTTACTTCTTTTAAGATGATATGCTGTTAATTATTTCAATATCTGCTTCTATTTTGAAATGGTCTTCCATTTATAAAAATTATTTTCTTTTTCATTAATACTTGAAACAGTTTCTATCTGTTACGGTGCCGCTAATATTAATATGTAATCAATTACCTCTAAGCTGCCGCTTTCCGTAAAAATAAAACACTTACGTTCAAAGATCCACATGTAATATGAAAGTGATAGTATAAAAACGCCAGGGCTTACGACCTTACCATTACGAAATTTTTTCTTCAGAGCTTGCTGCTCAAAGACACGTTTAGCTGGCCCACAAAAAGTAGTTCCACTTTCGTTAGTGGAGTCTGTCCACAGCCATGTGTCCTTAAATAGAGCCCCCAGAGCCGTGCGGTTCTAGGCGCGTCAGTCTGGAACCGCGAGACCGCTACGGTCGCAGGTTCGAATCCTGCCTCGGACATGGATGTGTGTGATGTCCTTAGTTCGGATTAAGTAGTTCTAAGTTCTAGGGGACTGATGACCTCAACTGTTAAGTCCCATAGTGCTCAGAGCCATTTGAACCATTTAGAGCCCAGAGAAAGAGCAGTCGACGTCACCTGTAACCTGGACTTCGACGAAGCAACACGGGCTTCTAGGATCGGTATGGTCTGTGACCATGTCACATAAGCCTGTGGTTTAGGAACCATGTTGGCAGAAGTATTCATGAGTTCTGAGGCTTCAGAAGAATAAGGAATGCAGCTAATTTGATGAACAATTATTTGGTTTGTTTCGTTACTCGCGAGTGCCGATGTCACATCCGCTAATTTAACGATGGTGGTATGAACGGATGATCGGTGCCAAAGATGGATCATGGGTCGACCGTCTCTCTCTCTCTCTCTCTCTCTCTCTCGCTCTCTCTCTCTCTCTCTCTCTCTCTCTTACTTCGTTCTTAAAGTTTTCTTATTACCAGTGAATTCTTATGATCCAACTGTCAAAGCAACATCTGATAAGTTTTTCTTTTGTTCATGTTTGATTTAAGCACTCTTTACCACCTCAACACTGTTGTTGTTATTCAATCACTATGCTTTGCAAATGTCTATGTTACTGATGATTATACTATATCTTCTTAAATGGATACGCATTTTGCGAATCAGTATTGACGTCAGCTGTTTGTGACTCACGAAACTTTGTGCCGGAACGGGAGTCGAATCCGAATTTCCCGCTTATCGCCAGCGATGGCCTTAACCACTTCGGCTACCCGAACACGCCTCCGTATGTCCTCCCACACGTCACGGAATCTATCGTAGTGTGAAGATGCAGGCACTGCATAAACACAGATATTGTAACCATCAATGATATGAAATATGTACTGTGCTTCTTTTACTAGTGTTTGTAAGCTGCTCTCCTGTCCTGTAAATTTATATTCATCGCTACTCTCGTTAAATGTGACTGCGCGGAAAGGCTGGCCATAATCTCACTTTGTGAGTAGGAATGGAAATCTGACGCTTTGGTATCATGCTCCGGACGGGAAGTTTTCAGATGAGTTCCCATACTAGCCCTCCTAGTACCTAGGCCAATAGGACTACATATTCACATGTGAAGTACGCAAAGTGTCCCAAAACACAACGACACTTAGGGAAAGGTATCTTATACCAAAACAAAAAGCAAATGTCAAGTATACTTGGGCTGTAAACTGCATACCTTAAGAGATATGAGCACTTGTTCATCTTCGCTAGTATGCAACACACATCTTCTACTGAACAAGTGCTCACTGCTCTTAAAGTATGCATTTTAGAGCCCTTGTTTACTAGACATTTTCACTATACATTTTCTTCTTGTTTTGATAGAAGAAAATGTCTCTGAAGTTTTTTGGCGTTTTCTGGGACATCCTGTGGATGTGCCTTATTTTTAAAACTATTATTTTCAAAGTATATGACTTTCACCCGCTGCTATGTTTTGTTCAGCTTTATATTTACAGAATATTAAATTTTCTTAAAGCTTTTTGTGCTGAGTACCACTGCAGTCAAAATGGCCCAAATATAAACTGTTTGTTCCTTGAATGTCACTTTATGAAAATAGAATGATGACTTTACACTGAAAAGCTTTTGTACGACACACCTGTAATAATGAAAATAACATTTTGCGCTTATTTCTCTACCCGTTATTAGTTTCTTGCCTCGGCTGTTGTGTATTCCCTCACTTGTTGTCAATGTTACGCCTCATCGTATCATAGAATTACATTACGAGAAGAAAACGTTTGAGTAGCCCTCAAATACAAACATTTTTGAATGAAGAAGAGGAATTAAGCAAAATATCATTTGACGACGAAAGAGGGACTGATGCCATTATTCCTGAAGGCAGCGAATCAACTCAAGACTATTGTTCCTGCTGATGGTATCTCAAATCAGAATGTTTTCAAGTAAGTGTACATCATCTATCACGTGTTTTCAATAGCAGTAATAATAATATACGTAAATAAGTAAATTTAAAATAGTTATCCTGTTGATTTCAGGTCCAAAAATGGAAAAGAAACATGGGGGGGGGGGGGGGGGGGAGAATCTCGTTAGATACCATGGGAAGAAGCCAGCACGAAACTTATTGGCACATCTGAATTACTAAGGAAGCCCCTCATTTTCCACAATATTTTGAAGTGGACCGATAAAGAAGGATAGATTTTGACATGGAAGAATTTAAGTGATTTTTGGGCATACTTATAATTGGTGTGGACAAAGGTCAGACAGAGGGTATAGTGGATTTACGGAACAAAGTGCATGACTAACCTATCTTCGATAGCTCCGTGGCTAGGAGCCGCTTTACAGAAATATCACCGGCCGGAGTGGCCGAGCGGTTCTAGGCGCTACAGTCCGGATCCGCGCTGCTGCTATGGTCGCAGGTTCGAATCCTGCCTCGGGCATGGATGTGTGTGCTGTCCTTAGGTTAGTTAGGTTTAAGTAGTTCTAAGTTCTAGGGGACTGGTGACCTGAGAAGTCCCATAGTGCTCAGAGCCATTTGAACCATTTTTTTGAACAGAAATATCAGGTTGCATTCGATTCGACTATGGACAGCAGAGGCGACATAATCGTAACCTTGAAAAATTGGATCCTATAAGGGTATATTTGAACAGTGGTTAAGAACATTCCATGACGAACGTGATGCGAATATTACAGTTGATAGACAGCTGGTAATTTTTAGGCGTACCTGTCCTTTTCGTCAGTACGTCTCCAAAACCCAGAAAGCGTGGTATAAAGATATGCCACAGCACTAATTATTAAATCACAAGCCTGTAGGTGCGCACTGTACAGGGCGAAGACCAGCCTGTAGAAAACCAGTGAAAAAGAGTAGTATTGGAATTGACGGAAAATTTGTCCAGAAGTTGTAGAAATATCACAAACACAATTTGTTCAGAAGTTAGGAGTCGGCAATGGAATTAGAGCGAAGACAGATGACTCTGTTTGGAGCAGTAAGGAACGATCGTGAACTACCTGCAAAATACGTCTGAGTAAGAGGAAGAACTGCACCTCCAAGTCTCTCAGAATTCCGGGAATCAGCGACAACAGTCTCCTATTGCCCAAAAAGAAGGATAAGATAATGATACTGCTTTAGAAATTGACGAAAGTGAAAGAGCAAAACCTATTCTAATCCTAGACGGTAATGCAACTACATCAGTAGTAGACACAAAGGAGAAATTAGACGTGCACGAGAAAATGTATGACAAGACGATTGACCATGGTTTTCATAATATTTCGGATATTAGTGCCCTCAATGCTTTTATAATTTCGCCGGCTTTAAATACTGTGTGCAAGAAAGAAATCAACTACAAAAGAAGAAAATTTCTTCTTGAATTGCAAACATCTCTTTTACAGACAAATAGAAGTCGGCGCAACTAAGTTCCTTGTCCTGCTTCAGCACAAGTTTAATGGGTGGATAGAAGAGATTCTTTAAAAGTAAGAAGATACTTTTCTTTCATCTTTAAACAGCATTTAGAGTTGATTTGATTCAAATGTAGGGAAGCCTATAAACCTAGTTTTCCTGTTTTCGATTCATTAATGTATGTTTCTATGTAAGTTCATTAAAATAAATGATACCGGGTGATCAAAAAGTCAGTATAAATTTGAAAACTGAATAAATCACGGAATAATGTAGATAGAGAGGTACAAATTGACACACATGCTTGGAATGACATGGGGTTTTATTAGAACCAAAAAAATTCAAAAGTTCAAAAAATGTCGACAGATGGCGCTTCATCTGATCAGAATAGCAATAATTAGCATAACAAAGTAAGACAAAGCAAAGATGATGTTCTTTACAGGAAATGCTCAATATGTCCATCATGATTCCTCAACAATAGCTGTAGTCGAGGAATAATGTTGTGAAGAGAACTGTCAAGCATGTCCGGAGTAATGGTGAGGCATTGGCGTCGGATGTTGTCTTCCAGAATCCCTAGAGATGTCGGTCGATCACAATACACTTGTGACTTCAGGTAACCCCAAAGCCAATAATCGCACGGACTGAGGTCTGGGGACCTGGGAGGCCAAGCATGACGAAAGTGGCGGCTGAGCACACGATCATCACCAAACGACGCGCACAAGAGATCTTTCACGCGTCTAGCAATATGGGATGGAGCGCCATCCTGTATAAACATCGTACGTTCCAGCAGGTGTTTATCAGCCAGGCTGGGGATGATGCGATTCTGTCACATATCGGCGTACCTCTCACCTGTCACGGTAACAGTTACAAAACCAGAATCACGCATTTCCTCGAAGAAAAAAGGCCCGATAACGGTAGATGTGATAAATCCAACCCATACCGTGACTTTCTCGTCGTGCAATGGAGTTTCCACGACAGTTCTAGGATTTTCGGTAGCCCAAATTCTGCAGTTGTGGGCGTTGACAGACTCTCAGAGCGTGAAATGAGCTTCGTCGGTCCACAACACGTTACTCAACCAATCGTCATCTTCCGCCATCTTTTGAAACGCCCACACCGCAAATGCCCGCCGCTTCACTAAATCGCCAGGTAACAGTTCATGATGCCGATGGATTTTGTACGGATAGCATCGGAGGGTACGCCTCAGTGCCAACCAAACAGTAGTGTATGGAATGCCGGAGCGACGAGCGACTGCACGAGCGCTGACTTCCCCGTGCGTAGACGAACCCGCTGCAGTCTCCATTTCTTCCTGAACTGTCTCAGCAGCATTACACCTTGTGCTCGGTTGGCCACTACGGGGTCTATCGTCTAAACAATTTGTGGCTTCGAACTTTGAAATCATTCTCGCCACAGCTGCATTTGTCAACGGACCTTTACCCGTTCAAATCCCCTTCCTATGGCGATAGGATCTTAACGCTGAACTAGCACAGTCCTCATTCTGATAAAACAGCTTCACTAAAAGCGCCTTTTCAGGTAACGTCAACATGCTGCGACTGCTGGCGCATCTGATTCTCTCTCTCATTACAGCTCCTTTTATACACGATTGTCATGCACAGTCACTGACGTTTTGCTGTCCAGTGCCATCTGTCGGACATTTTGTGAACTTTTTTTTGGTTCTAAGAAAACCCCTTGTCATTTCAAGCATGTGTGTCACTTTTACCTCTCTACCTACATTATTCCGTGGTTTATTAAGTTTTCAGATTTATACTGACTTTTTGATCACCCAGTATATTGCCAAATATGCCGTGTAAATTACTTGAGCTCTTTATGACCAAAGCGGTACTCAGTGAAACAAAAATGTTATGGTAATAGAACGGTTAATGGACCTGAAGAAGTCCAGGAGGTACTCTTGATGCTACCCCTACAAGGAAAACTAGGAGTTTTACACAAGTCATTCGTGTTTACACGCAAAGTCGAAACACGTAATTGATGGGGCCCCACAAGTGCTACACAAAGATAAAGCTTCATATCCGATATCAAAGTCATACTTGCTGAAACTCGCATTATTTGTGAGTGACAACATATTACTGTAGTTAATTAATGTTCTAATTGATTAATAAACTTCACGTGCATAGACTGCGAGACTAGCAAGCCTGGCAGAAAGGCTACTGCGGGGACGTTGCTTAGTCACAGCCCGGGCGATTTTTTCCATAATGAATTGTCGCCCTGCAGGGGAGTTTGCGCTGGTCTGGAATTTCCTGGAAGAGTTCTGGATGTTTCACCAGGTCTTTAAAAATGGGAAAGGCATCATTGAAAGAACAGATTTTGTGCGAGAATCGTTGGATGTATGTAACAGCTCTGCTACGTGCCTCCGACTATTTTAATATGCGGAGACGACGAAAAGACATTACTAATGCTCTCACTGTGATGTTAATCACATATGACAACAATTGAGAATATATCACAGAGTTGATGGGGGTTTCAGTACTCGAATGGCCTAATTTGTTAAGCCAGATGCTTGCGATAAGTGTCATGTGTTTCATCTGTCACAACAGATGAAACTTTAAACTGTTCCCCTAAGCCAGGTTATTGTGTAACAGTAAGAATAAAGCACCCAATGTAGTCATGTGGGAACGTAGTTGGTGGAATTATATCCACTGTGGCTGCCAGACAATTTTATTCACGTACATTTTTTGCCGTTGCTGATACTTTTTTTTTCGTAATTGTGCGCACCTCGCGTGGGCGTGCTATTTTCCAATGAGGCAGCAGGAGCGGTTCAAGAGGCACTTTAGATAGCGAAGCGGCGTTATCTGCTTACACCGTGTGACAGGTGATCGCGACACGACACGGCCAGATAACGAAAATACACGGGAAATGAATTTGCTGCTGGCTCAACTGTACGCGTTATTGACTACGGCACTGGTACGCTTCGCCGTATGGACTGGTTTCATTACCAAAAGTTTCTCTTGACTCTCTGAGGAGCAGAATATTTTACAAACAGGGATCTTGGCAGAAAAATAGTAAGTAACTTGGGAGGAGCGAGCTTTATTGAACTTTGCATTTGTCCATGATTAGGTGTGAGGTCATGGCCCACCTTCAAAGCCACACATACTGCTGAAGCACTAATTTAACGGGTTTACAAGGCATACACACTATCTTTGGAGGTGCTGTAAAATTTCAATCACTTCAGCTAGTTCGGCTGAGTTTCGTTTGCCTCCCTCACCGTATGCAGACAACATGCGACGCAAGAATTAAAAACTCGCTGTTATCGAATATTTCTGCGTTTTTTCTTTTCCTACCTACACTTGTATGATTATGTCAGCAATATCTTTTTATCTGTATACGCAAGAGACATCTAATTACACAGATTTGTTGAAAAGAAACTCACAAAACGCCAACAAATAGACGATACAACAAGCATGGCTTAGGCAACCGCTGCACTAGCGTACTAAAAAATTTAAAGAATTACAAAAAAATACATGGGCTACACCACTACCTCTATATAGCATTCAAAGACTAATCAGTGACAAAACAGAAGTGGTTCAGTACTGCCTCCAGTGTGAGGATGTTTATACATTTTAGGTGTTCAAATTGTTCAAATGGCTCTGATCACTATGGGACTTAACTTATGAGGTCATCAGTCCCCTAGAACTTAGAACTACTTAAACCTAACTAACCTAAAGACATCACACACATCCATGCCCGAGGCAGGATTCGAACCTGCGACCGTAGCAGTCGTGCGGTTCCGGACTGTAACGCTTAGAACCGCTCGGCCACCGCGGCCGGCATTTTAGGTGTGAAGGGGTGATCTTCCTGGGTATAAAACTCTTCAGACAGTCTTCGTAAAATATCGAGGTGCGCTGGAGGTGGATCTGTGCTGAACGACCTTAACTTACGTTCAGACGAAACATACGAATTGGACAGCCTACAACTTTCCCATGCGCTTGTCTATAAATGCAACGGAAGCATTACATTCTCAGAAGCCGTCAACATTAACTTTGTATGTAAAATTTTATTGCATTCATAAATTATGAGGAAGCGTTTCCCTCTTTCACAATAAAATATGAACAGATGGCTTTTTTATAACCATGGAAAATACCCGTCTGCACCAGTTAGTACAAGAACATATACACAGCAAACAAGGTTACAGCTTGTATCCGATTATATCAGGAGCGAGAAAAGGTCAGAATTCAGAAAGAAGCTAGGAAAAGTGACTCCATTTCGTATAACTACACTCCTGGAAATGGAAAAAAGAACACATTGACACCGGTGTGTCAGACCCACCATACTTGCTCCGGACACTGCGAGAGGGCTGTACAAGCAATGATCACACGCACGCCACAGCGGACACACCAGGAACCGCGGAGTTGGCCGTCGAATGGCGCTAGCTGCGCAGCATTTGTGCACCGCCGCCGTCAGTGTCAGCCAGTTTGCCGTGGCATACGGAGCTCCATCGCAGTCTTTAACACTGGTAGCATGCCGCGACAGCGTGGACGTGAACCGTATGTGCAGTTGACGGACTTTGAGCGAGGGCGTATAGTGGGCATGCGGGAGGCCGGGTGGACGTACCGCCGAATTGCTCAACACGTGGGGCGTGAGGTCTCCACAGTACATCGATGTTGTCGCCAGTGGTCGGCGGAAGGTGCACGTGCCCGTCGACCTGGGACCGGACCGCAGCGACGCACGGAAGCACGCCAAGACCGTAGGATCCTACGCAGTGCCGTAGGGGACCGCACCGCCACTTCCCAGCAAATTAGGGACACTGTTGCTCCTGGGGTATCGGCGAGGACCATTCGCAACCGTCTCCATGAAGCTGGGCTACGGTCCCGCACACCGTTAGGCCGTCTTCCGCTCGCGCCCCAACATCGTGCAGCCCGCCTCCAGTGGTGTCGCGACAGGCGTGAATGGAGGGACGAATGGAGACGTGTCGTCTTCAGCGATGAGAGTCGCTTCTGCCTTGGTGCCAATGATGGTCGTATGCGTGTTTGGCGCCGTGCAGGTGAGCGCCACAATCAGGACTGCATACGACCGAGGCACACAGGGCCAACACCCGGCATCATGGTGTGGGGAGCGATCTCCTACACTGGCCGTACACCACTGGTGATCGTCGAGGGGACACTGAATAGTGCACGGTACATCCAAACCGTCATCGAACCCATCGTTCTACCATTCCTAGACCGGCAAGGGAACTTGCTGTTCCAACAGGACAATGCACGTCCGCATGTATCCCGTGCCACCCAACGTGCTCTAGAAGGTGTAAGTCAACTACCCTGGCCAGCAAGATCTCCGGATCTGTCCCCCATTGAGCATGTTTGGGACTGGATGAAGCGTCGTCTCACGCGGTCTGCACGTCCAGCACGAACGCTGGTCCAACTGAGGCGCCAGGTGGAAATGGCATGGCAAGCCGTTCCACAGGACTACATCCAGCATCTCTACGATCGTCTCCATGGGAGAATAGCAGCCTGCATTGCTGCGAAAGGTGGATATACACTGTACTAGTGCCGACATTGTGCATGCTCTGTTGCCTGTGTCTATGTGCCTGTGGTTCTGTCAGTGTGATCATGTGATGTATCTGACCCCAGGAATGTGTCAATAAAGTTTCCCCTTCCTGGGACAATGAATTCACGGTGTTCTTATTTCAATTTCCAGGAGTGTATTTTCTCCGTCCCTGGAAGAGGCCTTCAGTTATTAACCGGGGATTGAGAAGGAATATACATAAACAGAACTTACCTGAAACACATTCGATTTACATATGGTACTGTCCGGTTTTCTTCGAGTATAGAAGACCTTCGGCAAACAATGGCGGAACTCAACGAATCAAGTATGACAGTAAGCCTGACAATTAATTACAGTTGTGCCAAAACAATGTGAAATATGTTTGCTTACACACAGGTAGTGAAGATTACTGATGAAATCGGAAACATTCCACCATCCTGGACATCGATATGTTGTAGAATTTTGGAACATATTCCGAGTTCAAACTTAAGCGTCTACCTCTAATAGAGTGACTTCCTCGATGCCAATCAACATGAATTCCGCAAACATCGATCGTATGAAACCCAATTCGCACTTTTCTCAGATGACGTACTAAAGGCTTTGGATTGAGGCATTAAGTTAGATGCAGTATTTTCAGATTTTTTCGAGAATTGACTCAGTAACACACCCACGTTTCTTATCAAAAATATTATCGTATGGGGTATCAAGCGAGATTTGTAGCTAGATTGAGGATTTTTTGGTAGGGAGAATGCAGAAGCTATCTTGGATGGAAAGTCATCGACAGATGTAGACGGTACTTGGATGTACCCCAGGGGACAGTGTTGGGCCCTTGCTGTTCGTGCAGTATATTAATCACCTTGCGGACAGTTTTCACAGTCGATGCAGTTATCTGTAATGAAGTAAGCGTCTGAGAAAAGCTGCACAAATATTCAGTCAGGCGTTGATAAGATATCAGAGAAGTACAGATACTGACAACTTGCTTTAAATGTTCGGAAATGTAAAGCTGTGCACTTCACAAATCGAAAGCATGTTGTATCCTATGACTTTAATATCAATGAGTGGCAGGTGGAGTGAGTCAACTCATACGAATACCTGGGTGTAACACTTACAGGAATATAAACTGGAATAATTACATAGAGTCAGTCGTGCGTAAAGCCGGTGGTAGACTTCGGTTTGGTATTAGAATGCTAGGGAAATGCAGTCAGCCTGAAAAGGAGATTGCTTACAAATCAGTCGTGCAGCCCATCCTAGAATACTGCTCTAGTGTGTGGGGCCCATACTAAACAGGTCTAATAAGGGATATTGAACGTATACAGAGAAGATCTGCACAATTGGTCACTGGTTTGTTCGACCCATCAAAGAGTGTCACAGAGATGCTGAAGAAACTGAAGTGGCGAGTCTTGAAGATAGACGTAAATTATCACGAGAAAGATTGCCTGCAAAATTTCAAGAACCAGCTTTAAATGGTGACTCTAGGAATATTCTACGGCCCCTATGTGTCGTCCCCATAGGCACTGTGAAGACAAGTTCAAATAATTACAGTGTGCACTTGGCATTTAAACAGTCATTGTTGCTATACGTGTATAACTGTACAAGGGAACTGTATCGCACAAACCATGGTTGGTCATAAACGTGCAAAGTTAGGAGGAGGACTGCAGTAGTGCCAGCTGCAGGGAAGTGCTGGTGTTGCGCCTTATGAAACATCAAATAGTCGAAGTGGGCCATCCTGATGCTGGGTGAAAATAATAAACGACATAGTACTCCATCATGAGGTCACAAGTCTTTCTGCACTGGCAGCGGCCGAAGTGTTCAATGCACGTGCCAAAAGGCGTAGCACAGGTGTGTTATGTGCAGCTTGGAAAAGCATATACAAGATGAATCACCTGAAACTTGCACCACAAGTACTGCGGAAATGGAAAATGCTACTGATGTGCGGTTTTCACAGAATGGGTTGGTAGTGAGGGCCTCGTATTGTTAAACAAGAAAGAGATTGTAATAATACTTAGAAAGTGTATTTTTTGTGCAACAGAAACTGTTTGAATGGAACCACACCTATCGACATTAGTGTATTTTTTGTGCAGCAGACGCTGTTTGAATGGAACCACACCTATCGACAATAACAAACAAAAGTAAGGTAAATTACAATGTCAGTGGTGTCCGTTGCAGGACTGTAATGCGAATGAATCTTCCACACCGACACTTCTGCCTTTAAACCTGCGTAATTATGTTTGCTTACGCTATGCTTGTGTGTTTCTTGAGTGCTGTACGGAGAGTATAGGAAGAATGCTGTTCGTTCTTGTAGTGTGTATGCGGCAAGATATCCCAATAGACGCAACGACGTAGCAATTATTCACCAACGTCTTCAACCAATTACTTGAAAGTGGTAGTGTAATATCTAGACAATGTAACAGAAGGGAACAAGTGAGGCTGGGTGAGAGGGGAAATGAATGTTCTTGCTGCTGTTGCAGCTGATAAGCACGTTACTTTCCGCGCAGTCGCACGAGGAAGTTGCATGAGTCCGGCTTTCTCGACCGACATATGTTCCATCCCCGTCACGTCTCTCTCCATCAAGAGCTGCATGGAAACAATTATGATACTCGTGTCATGTTCTGTTCAGGGGCGTTAAGTCAGGTTGCTCCACATAAATCATTTATCTTTTTCAGTGATGAAGCCATATTTACTGATAATGCCCAGATAAACGCCGAAACAGGCACTATTGCCCTGTTGACTATCCCCGTTGGCTTAGTCAGGTGGAACGTCAGCATCTACGGAGTGCAAACGAGTGCTGTGGGATGCTGAAACATCACTTCATAGGACGGTTTTTCAGTGGCGGGACACTGAATGCACACAAGTACCGCAGCCCCCTCTAACATTCTGCGTGGTGTCTGTTTGTTCTATATCGTGTCTCCCTACCACTTTCGCGCAACGACGCTCTGAGCGTGTTTTTTGGGGAATTGACTAGTTTGAACCTGGGACCTGTTGCTGGTAAGGAGACGCCAGACCACACATGACATGTAGAGTTCAGAAGAGTTCAGAAGAGTTCAGTGAGACTAACGATGATATAACCAAATACTTAATGATTTCAGCTTCAGCTCCACTGCACTCCCTGTAAAAGAATCTTAATACTAACTAAATTTAGTGGAACGGGTTCAAGGCTTTCCTATTTTTAGTTAGCTGGTAGAATAACGTCGAAAAAGCAGTCAAGTTTACCATTGGAAATTTTATTCTACTCACAAAACATTGTTTATAAATTGCACTATTGATAAAAGGAAATGTTTTAATACAGGATGGTAAAAACCGACTGCGTTCAACAAAAATGTGAACGAATATTCCCTGAATGGGTATCCAAATTCTACAATGGATCGAAGGATGACCTATGCCATATCACATCTATAATCTAGGTCTAAATTAAGTTTCACAAAAGAGAAAACTATCAAAACGGTCTACAGTGACCCTCAATTATCTTTAATTGCTTATCTTACTTGTCGTAAATTACAGTGGCTGATGTGGCTTCTCAATAACTATATAACAGAAAAATCATCGCATTTCAGATTTTTACTTCAAGTGGTAAATGTGAATACAATGAGGTTTAATTGACGATCGAAACTAGTATTACGCAAAAAGGGGGTGTAACAGATGAGACTTCTGCAGTTCTGAGTGAAGCTTT
The DNA here is from genome assembly GCF_023864345.2 of Schistocerca serialis cubense. Lineage (NCBI taxonomy): Eukaryota > Metazoa > Arthropoda > Insecta > Orthoptera > Acrididae > Schistocerca > Schistocerca serialis. The sequence goes on from NC_064644.1 coordinate 8,777,866, forward strand.
ATGTGCTGTTATGCGGCATCGCGTGCATTCATTACCTTGTCGGTGTTCATCAGGGGGCAGCGGGCAGCACAGCTCCGCTCACCTCGCTGTCTCGGAAGCAACTCCTTCCTAATTTCTCCTTACTACAATTTACCGAAGTTGGTTTAAAAAAACTATCTGGCTGTGTTTTCATCTGACCAATCAGGGTCTCAATGTTAACCTTAAGCTCCGCCTACAAATATTCTGTCTATCCAATGAGAAACGTTATACTATTCGTGGTGGGGCAATATTTTTAAAGTTTGCAACGTAACAGAGACGCGAAAAATTCTCACACTAAAACTTGCAGCTGGTGTGGTCCTTTTAGTGTTATCGTAAGATCTATACTGTTCTTCTGGAGGGCTCTATCTTTTAACATGGGCTGGGGAGTGGTCCTGACGTAACAGAGACGCGAAAAAGTCTCACGCTAAAACTTGCGACTGGGGTAGCCCTTTTTGTGTTATCGTAAGATCTATACTGTTCTTCTAGAGGGCTCTAGCTTTTAACATGGGCTGGTGGGTGGTCCTAGCGGTTAGCTGCATACGAGGGTGTCCGTCCCTTATCGTAGGGCCTTCCAGCTTCACACGGTTCTGCTCTCGGCTTCTGTTCTCGTTTCTCCCCTCGGAACTGCGTCTGTCTCACGGTGGGAAGGTATGTCGTGTTCAAAATGGCTCTGAGCACTATGGGACTCAACTGCTGAGGTCATTAGTCCCCTAGAACTTAGAACTAGTTAAACCTAACTAACCTAAGGACATCACAAACATCCATGCCCGAGGCAGGATTCGAACCTGCGACCGTAGCGGTCTTGCGGTTCCAGACTGCAGCGCCTTTAACCGCACGGCCACTTCGGCCGGCGGTATGTCGTGTATTTAGGCATTCTTGTGTTAGTCTGTGGTATTCCATTTGCTCACTCGTTACTCGTATTACTTTGGTTAATTTAATGTCACAATTTATTCGGAGCTATGTGACATACTACTGGATTTGCTTATCATGTGAGGGTTTTCATGGAAGGTGTTGGATTTGCCTGACACCTTACACCCCTAACAGACCATCTTCCACGGATGCCGATGAAGATCCTCTGCAGACTAGGAGGAACCTCTGGTACCAACGTGATGGACGTACATCTCACAGTGCACGAAGTACCACAGCATGTCTTCACGAAATGTTTTCATATTGTTGGACTGGACGCTGAGGGCCTCTACCTCGGCCAGTCCCTTCCCCAGATTTGACGCCCGTAGGCTTGTTTCTGTGAGGAAGGCTCCAACACACTGCCTACTAGGGCATATCAACTATACCCGATGATAAGCAGCGATGTATTACTGCAGGTTTCTGGACATCTCCTGTAAAATGCTGGCACACCTGCAACAGTCGCTCCATACCAGACTGGAAGCGTGTATTTCCGCTGCTGGTGGTCAGTTTGAACACAACCTGTGATAGTCAATTGTCTCGTTACTGGTCAGAATCCATATAACTAGCGTACGCACTTATGCTATTCTTTAGTGTGTGCCACCATAGATATTGTATAAGTATCGATACCGTAACTTTTTAAAATACAGTATCTCGTAATCGACTCGCACTATTCTGGGGTATTGCTGTGCGGTGCGGGATCCGCATCAGGTGGGGCTGACTGATGACATCGGAAAAGTTCAAAGAAGAGCAGTTCGTTTTGTATTATTGCGAAATAGGGGAGATAGTGTCACAGACATGATACGTGAATCGGAGTGGCGATCATTAAAACAAAGGCGGTTTTCATTGCGACGGGATTTTCTCATGAAATATCAATCACCAGTTTTCTCCTCCAATTGCGGAAACATTCTGTTGGCGCCCAACTACGTAGGGAGAAATGATCATCACGATAAAATAAGAGAAATCAGGTCTCCCACAGAAAAATTTAAGTGCCCGTTTCCAGCGCGCCCTTCGAGTGTGGAACAGTAGAGAGACAGCTTGAAGGTGGTTCATTGAACCCTCTGCTAAACACTTTATTGTGAATAGCAGAGTACTCACGCAGATGTAGATAATCCTGCAACAAACACCACCGACATTCTAATTTAACTTACTTTTAGTTTGTTTAATATCAGTAGCCACTGTTCCGTTTAAGAAAGAGTATGTTTGCATAAATAAATACACTTTCTAAGTATTATTAGAATCTGTCGATAGGCCAACTATACGAACCCCGGACTACCAATCCATTCTGTGAAGACCTAGCATCAACAGCAATTTCCATTTACGCTATATTTGCGGATTTTTAGTTATTCGTCCTGAGTACCCAAGCCATTTGTACTAAAATCAGTTCGGCCAGTACCAAAATCCTACCACTGTGGGGGCTGTGTCGCGCTGACTCTGTATGGGGTTCTGGTCGATGAGCGGAGTTCGCATCGACGCTGGGGTAGGCCGGCCGGAAGCTGCCGCCATAGCGGGCCAGTGCGGGCCCGGGTTAGCAGCCTCAACCACCAGCACGGGGGTAGTGGGTCACTGGACGCTACACCACTGGCCAGCCGCCTCCCGAAACCGTGGAGAGAGGGGCGTGGGGGCGGGGGAATGAGCACGAAGAACTGCCACTGGCGGAGGAGGGGGTTACGTCGCAAGGGCCGCGACAAGCCAATGCTGCACTCCGTCAGCAGTCCAGGGTCAACAAAAGCCGAGGCACAAAATGCCTTTGCCAAGTCGCCACCACCTTGTGCTGCTGTGAGATATGTTAATAAGGAGCATTAACTGTTTCCCTGGTTCCCTGGCACTGTCTGACATCCATCCAACATACCCAGCTACCAACTCTATTACGGGATGTATCCTCTACGACGCACTTTATAGCATTTTACAGAGTAGAGATATAGATGTAGATGATAAATTTGTGTCTTTAAGACAACAGAAAAAACGAGAGAAAGGATGTTTAAACAAATAAACAGGAAGTTTCAAAACGCTTAGGGTTCTTTTGGATCACAGTTAAATTCCCAAGGTAGAACATGTCCTATGCAATACGTCTAGCATATAATGAAGGAATATATAGCGATTTTCTCTTCAAGAAGACGCATTTGAATGTTGGTTGTTTGGGCGAATGTCGTGCTATGCTTCGTGTAAGGAGCAGAAATGTCCTACGGAATGTGTCAGAATGTAATAGCAACTCGATCACGGCCTATCGAGACTGCAGTTTATCATCCAGAGATATTGTTGGTCGCGTCTGTTGCGATACCATGACTGTCATACTATTGTGAAATTGATGGTTCCATGAGGACAATACACAATGCCACTTAATATCTCAACGACACCACTCGGCTAGCGCCTGAGAGGAACATTATATTGTGCACCTGCCCATGCAAGGTCACATAGTCACAGTGCAATTCTGCTTACGCATCACAAAGGAAGCATTGCAAGTGCAGAGCAGAATGTTCAGATAGTGTTTGCCTTCGTGATACGGGCCCAGCACCTGTCGTGACTTTAAGGGGTACTGTTGGGCACACGTGATCAACACTGTTTCATGCAACCCTTGACGTGGACAGCAGCTGTTACAATTCAGATGAATTAAGGCCGGTGGCTGTCCCCTATCCTCGAGGACCCCGCGACATTACATTTCAACAGGATAAGGCGAGATCGCGTGTTGGCTGTGCTGTCGAAACCTACCTCGACTCAGTGCGTCGTCGACTATTTCCCTGCCGGCCGCGGTGGCCGAGCGGTTCTAGGCGCTTCAGCCGGAACAGCGCGACTGCTACGGTCGCAGGTTCGAATCCTTCCTCGGGCATGGATGTCTGTGATGTCTTTAGGTTAGTTAGGTTTAAGTAGTTCTAAGTTCTAGGGGACTGATGACCTCAGATGTTAAGTCCCATACTGCTCGGAGTCATTTGAATTTGACTGTTTCCCTGGCCAACGTCTCTAGGTCTGCATCAATACTCTGCAAGTCATCTAACAGTGTCTGGCGGAGGATACTTCTGGTACCACTAACTGATCCCCCCCCCCCCCCCCTTTTCTGTTCCATACGATAAACTGCGCCGGAGGAATGAGTGTCTGTAATCCTCTGTATTGGCTCTAATCTCTCGAATGTTTGCATAGTGGTTATTTCACGAGATCTATGTGGGAGAAAGTAATACGTTGTGCGACTTTTCCCAGAAACTGCTCTCGTGAAATTTCAATAGCAAACCTCTCCGCGATGCACAACGCCTCTCTTGTAAAGGCTGTCACTGGAGTTTCTTCAGCAGCTCTGTGACGCTCTTGCGCGGACTAAACGATACGAGACGAAACACGTTTCTTTTTGTTGATTCTTCTCTAGCTCTTCTGTCAGTTCTACCTGGTAAGGATTCCAGACTGATGAACAGTATTTAAAAGTCGGTCGAACGAGCGTCTTGCAAGCCACTTCCTTCGTGGATGAAGTACATTTCCTTAAGATTCTTCGTGTGAATCTCAGCCTGGTATATGGTTTTCCTACTGTTTGTTTATGTGGTCATTCCACTTAAGGCCGCACTGGATAGTCACTCCTAGATGTTTTAAGGTGGTACTGTTTCCATGAATTCCTCATCACTGGCGTAGTTGTACAATAACGCATTTCTTTTCCTATGTACGCACAATATGGTGCATTTACTTACGAATCAGGGTCAACTGCCAGAGCCTGCAACATTCATCAGTGCTCTCCAGGTCATTCAGCGAACGGCTGCTGTCTTCCGACATTGTTAGTTTCTTGTAGACTACAGCATCATCTGCAAACTGTCTTATAGACCGTCCGGCGCTTTCTGCTAGATAATTTTCACACATTGTGAACAGTAACGGTCTTATCACAGTTCCTGAAATTACTTTAACTTCTGTCGACTTTTCTCTTTTCAAAGCTACGTGTTGAATTCGGTTTGCAAGCAAGTCTTGAGCTCTGTCGGAAATCTGGTCCGATAGTCGATAAGCTACGTTTTCTTTTTTTTTCCACCAAAAGGCAGCGCAGGACTGTGTCGAGTGCTTCCTGAAGTCAAGCAACACGGCATCGACGAGAGCGCCAATGTTTACGGCGCTGAGGATCTCGTGGAGGAACAGAGCGAGCTGAGGCTCGCAGGATCTGTGTTTGCGGAATCCGTGTTGATTTTAATAGAGGAGATTTTGCTTCTCCAAGAAGGTCATAAATCTTGAGCATAAATCATGTTCCATAATCCTACAACAGATTGACGTCAATAATATAGGTTTATAATTGTGTGTATTTGTCCCACGGCTCTTCTTAAAAAAAGGGAATAACCTACGCTTTCTTCCACTTGCTAGATACCCTTCGTTGTTCAAGCACTCTACGACAAAATTACTGCTAGAACTGGAGCAAGTTCTTTCTGATAATCTTTGTAGAATCTTAATATGTATCTGATCTGGTCCTGAAGCCTTTCCACTATTAATCGGTTCTAGTTGTTTATCTGTTCCGCGATCGGCTATCTCAATATTTGCCATTTCGACGATTGTATGACGGTTGACGCGAGAGACGGTGTTACGATCCTCCGCGGTGGAACAGTTCAGTATTTCGGCCTTCTCTCTGTTATCTTCCGTTTCGGTGATACAGTGAATGAACAGAGGATTTCGAACCGCTTATGATTTTACGTAAGACCAAGCAAAACCCTTTAGGATTTCACTTAGGTGGTTGGCAAAATTTTACTTTCGAAGTCACTGAACATTTATCTCATTGCTGTCCTTACGCTTGTTACTGCTCGTCCACATGATCTGTCACCCGTTGCAAACGTGTGGCCAAAGACTGACATGCCGCTACTGCGACTCAGCTCTGGCTTAGAGCTGGGATAGTCCCACTCCCGTCATCCAAATGTGTGTGAACTCCTAAGGGACCAAACTGCTGAGGTCGTCGGTCGCTACACTCACACACTACTTAAACTAACCTATGCTGAGAACAACGGTGACAGGACACCTTAAACGGCGCGGCCACTCCGCGCGGCCTAAGCACACTTGTATTAGACGCCCAGGTGGGTCAGAGCCAGAGGTGGCAAACTCGGTGTATTAATTTTCGCACCCTTCAAATTTAATCGTGTATTTTCCTGTACTGGTACACACAAGAAATCGAATATAATTATTTTCTATCTTTCCAGGTGTTTCACTTACAACTGCCAGCAGTGTAGTTTGGAAAGTACATTGTCTTCAACCGATGTGAATTTAATCCAGCATTAATACACGGGACATTTGTTTTCATATTTCCCGCTGTAAACAAGTTAAGTGAGTAAGTAGACAGTCACTGCCCAAAAAAATGGTTCAAATGGCTCTGAACACTGTGGGACTTAACAGCTGAGGTCATCAGTCCCCTAGAGCTTAGAACTACTTAAACCTAACTAACCTAAGGACATCATACACATCCGTGCCCGAGGCAGGATTCGAACCTGCGACCGTAGCGGTCGCGCTGTTCCAGACTGAAGCGCCTAGAACCACTCGGCCACACCGGCCAGCAGTCACTGCCCAGTTTCTAAACTCTCATGATTTGCTGAATCGCAACCAGAACAAACAATCAACTCAATTTGTAGTTTGCAATTGTCTTTTCTAAAGTACGTCTCGCCCCTCCTAAGGCCTTTTAACAGGTAGTCCGTTTTAATTTGTTTCTTCCACACGTATCCGTACATATTATAAAAATTGATTTATGCATATGCAACGTGAACATTAACAAAACCGAAAAACTGCTGGGACGGATTCCAGACTAGATATGGAGAAAAGGAGGTCCTGTGAACATATGTCCAAAAGCTCGTGGTTGCCATGGTAGAAGTGGAGCAGGGACGGCATCATCGAACACTGCGGGTTGCCTACATCAGGGGAAGTATACATTCAGGGGCAAACCTATTGTTCTGCGTTGCTAAGAGGATTATGTTCCCTGGGAATAAGCCTTCGATTGACAGTTCCTAAACCTATTGTTCCCCCATCCCTTCCACTCCACCTCTTCCCCCCCCCTCCCCCATCGCTGATACAGCTACACTTTCATGCCTGGGTTATTCGAATAGCCCCAAGTCACTCTGTCAGTTTGACCGACTACTTAATTGAATTCGTCACCTAATCAACGCCTCTGGTAAACCCTCTCCTCCCCCTTCCCCTAGCTGAAAACTGGCGGCTCTATGCTGGAAAGGAAGGATCTGCTGACAGGAAATTCAGTTACATAGCAGAAGGTATGTTGTTTATCTATAAAAGATTCACTTCACAGGGGATGGATCTCTCTTGCTCATCATTCTCTGCTGTTTGGAAAGATCCAGGTCCTGTAAAATACATCGAAAGGAAGTAAGTAGACCGATCGTTTTTTTTAAATTCCAATTGCGGAAGGGATGACACCAAAAAATACCCATCCCAGGTAATTACACTTTTGATTGCGAAGCATGCACCATCCACCGTAAGCCGTCCACTGACCCACACAGAACGCCGGCTCGCGCTGCTTGCTCGGGATCCCGCAAAGCGATACGTCTGGCGGAAGCCGCGCCACGTGCCGCCTGTCAGAGAGGTGACAGGTCGGGCCCGCAACTCACAGACCGGACCTAACACTGAACCCCAGACAAAAGCCCTGAGACACTCCTCCAGAAATACCTGCTCTCTCTCTCTCTCTCTTTCTCTCTCATTCTGTAGCGTGCCAATGTCGGGCTGCACAAGCTGTCGGTCGTGGTCAGACCGAACCCCAAACGAAGCAGCCCTTAGCCGGTGGTAAACCCCTACGGAATACCGGCGCACGCGAGAGACACCTTCCTTCCAAGGCAATTGCCTGACTGGGAATCGACCCATATACCACGTGATCGTGATGTAGGGGATAAAAGGCGGGCAAGGTAGCTAGTTCATAGGCACAAATTGATGTTTTCACAAAGCTAGTAACAGGTTGACTCAAAATACAATTTACAAAAGATTGTTGCGTACAAACAGAGAGACAGAGAGAGAGAGAGAGAGAGAGAGAGAAAGAAAGAACTGCAGTTTGTTTTGCAGATGAAATAGGAACTAGCATGAGATATTTCATTCTGCCATGGGCTCCAATGTACCCCAGTCTTCCTGGTGTACTTCCCTTGTGCTGTATTTCACGAACTGTTTTAGGAGTTATCAAATCTGGTGTGGAATATCATATCTCGAGCATCTCACAAATGGTACTTCAGAAGACGTTCCACGGAAAATGTTAATTACACCGTCACTATAGCATTCAAACAATTTGCTTCACACAGTTTAAAACTACTGTAAATAAAAAAAAACAGATCGACATTAAACGGTAGTTTGCATGCATAAACAACAGTGTTACGTTTTTCATGAAAAATTTCATGAAATAATCCAAAACTATTATTTTTTGATGTCACGATTGTTGATGTATGAAATGGTAGTTGGAATTTCAAATTTCGACGTGCATTTATACCATCACGATTATAGAGTTTCCGACTGCTGCAGGTCTGCTAAGTGTACTTTCTTTTTAAAAGTACTACACAATTCCTAAATTGATTGATTATCTCCACTACACCAGGACGAAGAAGGGCGGAAGAAAGGGTCTACCACGTGTTGGGATAGTAACAACAAACCACAACTACCACCGCTATGTATTGACAAACACGATCCATTCACGGCTAGATGACTGAGATCGTTGAAACCACTCCCACATCCCACGTGCTCACCATCTGGACGCCCACACGCACCGTACCACAGCACAGTGCCAGTCTCGGAAGCGCGTGTCAGCCAGAGAGACCGTGGAGGGCCCCCACCCACCCCAGGAGTACCGCAGCTCGGACGCTATCAATACTCCCGGCGCAAACACACATCGTATTGAATCTTCTCAAGTTTCCACGGAGTATACACGCGACACACGTTGTCCCGAAGGTGACTCAACGCAAACTGGGTATTAGTTCACTATTAACCCGTCCAGTAAGAGCCCCGAGCCAAATCGTCCTAAGCCAGAAGCTTTCTCAGTCTCTCTCAACTGGACTACAAAGGACGGACAAGCCCTAACCTCCAACAAAGGCGTCCCCTGAGATGCTGTTTCTGGATCCGACCTGCTTGATTGCTGCTATGCTCTCTACCGCCATCTCCAGAGTCACAAGAATATTGGGAAGCAGGCACATATTTACTGGTGTAACTACAATTAAATATTACGATTGCTGCTGGAGTTTGACACCGAGAGATGTACTGGCAATGTCTACTCTTGACAGTTATAGTTCTGGAACGAATCTCAATATCTATTTCTCGTCAAAAACATTACACTGTTGTTTATTCACGCAAACTATTGTCGAGAGTCAATCTTGTTTTTTCTTTTTTTTAATTTCGAGTAGTTTTAAATTGTGTGAAGCAAATTGTTTAAATGCTATATTGATGATTTAATTAATATTTCGTGTGGCACTTCTTCTCAAGCACCATGTTTGACATCTTAAGGGTGTCATCTTCCGCACCAAATTTAATAACTTCTGAAGCAGTTCGTGAAATGCAGCACGAGAAAAGTTCATCAGGAAGAGTGAGGCAGCTTAGAGCCATTGGCAGAATGAAATATTTGATGCTAGTTCCTACGTCATGTGCAAATCAAACTACAGTTCTCTCTCTCTCTCTCTCTCTCTCTCTCTCTCTCTCTCTCTCTCTCACACACACACACACACACACACACACACACACACACACACTCTGTATACACGGCGAAGAAAAATTCGCGCACTCTGACTTCGCAGGACGATTGCTCACATACCAGAAATGCAAAAATGTCACTCACAAAATTTCGTCCCACCCATATTTCCGGCAGTGAATGGTCGTTAAAAACTGGCAGTCTGACAACAGTGTAATCACATGTACGGTAACGACCTCTGTCAGCGTATTGCAGTTGGTGCAGTGGATGGCATTTTGGGTTAGGATGCAGGGGGGCGAGGGTTCGATTCTGAGTCCAGATGAATTTAGTCTGCGTGGTACGATATCTGATGCCTCTATCGTCATACAGCGATTACAGTGGGTCTTCTACAAAACATTTGAGCTTAATTATTGCGAACACAGAAATGGAAGTACAATCGCTTTCAGTGGTCAGCTTTTAAAGAAGCCTTTGCATGTCATGGACGCGAGTTGTTTCAAACCACTGCATCTGCTAGATTCGAATGGTCTCGTCGATTAGTACCAGCTATTATTCTTGCCACGTACATGTCCATTTCATTTGTTGTGACGTTATGTCACCAGTAAGGCCAGCAATGTGCTTTGCAAATAACTTCCAAACATGTACGATGTAAATGTTGGAAATATGAAGCTTAAGAAACGGTGCATACTACAATGCAATAAAGCGGAATGAAACTGGCAAATTAAAACACAGAATCGAACTCTCGACCTCCTGCACGCTAACCCAAAACACTATCCACTGCACCAACTGCACAGCACTGCTGCTGTAAGCTGACAGGGGTAATCACCGTAAATGTCATTACAGTGTTGCCGCGCTACCCATCTTTAACGTCCATTTAATGCCAGAAATATGAACAGGACGAAATTCTGAGAGAGATATTTTTGTATTGCCAGTATGTGAGGAACCACTATGAGAAGACAGAGTGCGCGAGTTTTTCTTCACCCTCTATATACGAGAGTACTCTAAAAAGTAAGGCCTCCTATTTTTTATAAGTACATAGACCTGTTTATTTCTACAATGGTTTACATCAGTTTACAGCTTGCACATTTAGCTATTTTTCGACATAATCACCATTTATGTCGATGCATTTTTGTAGACGCTGTGGCAGTTTTCGTATGCCCATCTCATACCAGCTCGCCGCCGTGCTGTTCAGAAAGTTATGAACCTCTTCCTTCACCTCGTCGTCGGAGTTGAATCACTGGACCACAATTAACGCCGACAAGTACTGTGAGACTACGAAGAAACTCAAACAGGCAATTCAGAACCGGAGAAGGGGAATGTTGAGTAAGGGCGTACACATTCTCCATGACAACGCTTGCCCACACATCGCTCGGCAAACCGCTGCTCTCCTGCAACAGTTTCAGTGGAACATAATCACCCACCCACCCTGTAGTCCTGACTTGGCGCCCAGTGTCTATCACCTGTTCCCTAGGTTAAAAGAACATTTGGTCGGAAAGCGATTCAGCTCCGACGACGAGGTGAAAGAAGAGGTTCACAACTTTCTGAACAGCATGGCGGCGAGCTGGTATGACATGGGCATACAAAAACTGCCACAGCGTCTACAAAAATGCATCGACATAAATGGTGATTATGTTCAAGCTGTAAACCGATGTCAACCATTGTAGAAATAAACAGGTCTATGTACTTACAAAAATATAGGAGGCCTTACTTTTGCGATTACCCTCGTATCTATGTACGTATATACGTACATGGATTGGATAAAAACTAGTGGCAACACTACGATAATTCATATCACACTTTATTGACAGACGTTCACTTTATTACATGCCCTCAGTATAATCGCTCCGGATCTCGATCTCCCTCCCGCTCACAGACGGAAAGCGTCGTATACCGTCAGTGTGTCCATCTCTGTCGATGTCTCACAAAGACTGCCCTATGCCACGAATGATGTCTTCTACTGTGTTGCAGCGCGTGCGATGTAGAGGTCCCTTCACTTTGGAAAACAGGTCATAATCGCATGGACTCATATCGTGTGAATACGATGGGTGTTACATTACCTCCCACCCCCATGTATGCAGCAGCCTCTGCGTAGGTTTCACTGCGTGGCATCGAGCAATGATGGGACGCAATGCCAGAAGACACCGTCGCTTCCTTCTCAGTGCAGGGTGAAGGTGCCGCCGAGTGACTGTCCGCCCTGCAGTACAACGTGACACAGGACTATCTCGTGGTTATCCGAAACCATAAAACCATCGCTTTGGTACCATCTAGTTTGCGGCACACGCTGTGCTGGCGAGGAGAACAAGGGCGATTCCATTCAATGAGCCGGTCTTGAATGACATCCCTGCCATCCAAAAACACTTTCACCCATTTCGCCACCATACTATTTGGCAATGCTGCACCACCACATGGTTCATGCAGTCCCCGAAAACCCCGACCACGTGGCGCTTCAAATTTGATCCACGCATGTTTTTAGTGACACCTACACATACCCTTAGGCCACTTGAACTGGTTTCCCTCAGTTTAAGACAGCATATACTGCAACTGACTCAGCCGCCGCCGCTTACCACGCCACTTGAGCTGACCTTCTGCCGTCAGCTGCAGACAGCGCTCTTACCACTGCACGCACATCCTTCATGTTATGGCGGCATTGGCGTTACTTTTTATCCAAGCCTATTATGTATGTTTCACATATCCTCCTAAACCACTGGACCGATTCCAACCTAACTTGGTACACGTATCACTTACTGTCCGGAAGGAATCAGTGTCGGGGTAAAAACCACCTACCTATCAAAGGGGTGACGGTGGGTGTGAAAAAGTAGTGTAGCCCACCACGCGCGAACAGCCACACTTTAGTCATCCAGCATTTCACAAAGACGGCTCTTCGTGCGTGAAACAAACTACACATAATTTCGAACCTGTAATGAACATTTTCTCGCTGATGGCCCACACAAAAAATAATGAAAGGAAAACAGTTTATCGCTTACTACATTTTCGCTTTTCATGCAGTAAAACTGCCATATGAAGCATGACGTTTTAATTATTACTTCTTTATTACTAACTATATTCGCAACATTTTCTGCAGACGGTATCCACATATGGCTCTGAAGATACCTAGAAATACATGTGATCGTACGCCACACAGTTCAGGAGAAATGACGTCATAAACATTAAGTTGTGTGAAAATGGAAGTGCAAGGCGAAATTCACTAAAGACGCAGGTGAAATACAGGAACAAATACGTGTGAAATTTGTTATATACACGTGAAATGTGTTTGACTTGTGCATACAGAGGCAAAGTCATGAGTACGAAGATCATTTAAACCCCTGGAACGATTTCAGCCTAATTTGATATACGTTTTAGTTATGATCTGGAAAGAAATACTGGTGGGATTAGAGCCATTAGGCTCCTATTGGAGTGAGTGTCATAACAAGGAGATAGAAGGGGGGACGAGGAGATGAACAGACAACAAGGGTGAAGGAGACAGGGGGAGGAGGTATTCGGCAGAGACAGAGAGAAAGGAGGGGAAAGTGGACGCAGAGAGGAGAGAGGAGGAATTGAACAGAGAAAGGAAAGATGAAGAGATGGACAGAGACAGGTGAAGAAAAAGAGGGGGAGTAGGACATGAACATAGAGATGGTTGAGGAGGAAATGGACAGAGAAAGGGAAGAGGGGAGGAGATGGACATGGAGAGGGGAGAGGAAGAGATGGACAGAGAGAGGGGAGGAGACGAATAGAGAGAGAAGAGAGGAGGACATGAACAGGCAGAAGGCAAGGCGCAGAATGAGAAAGAATGGGGGATAGTAGGAGATGGACAGGGAGGGATGAAGGATGAGATGGACAGAGAGAGGAGAAAAGGGGAAATGAGATAATAGAAGATTGGAATAAACGCATACCTGGAATACATTTGGTCTACAGCTAGGTTTAAATAACGATGGCCGTGGCCCCCGTAGAACTCTCGTGCAAAGTTTCCATGTAAAACGTAATTTTGGGGCGATATGCAGGTTGATTCACGAAGATATGCAAATATTTTAATATGTTATTCTACGAGCAAAACTAAAGAAAAAAGTTCATGTAAACACAGGTCCGCAAATTTTTAGTTACAAAGTTACAGCTAATAAAAGATTTCCCCTGAAATTCAGCAACTTTGCTAATATTAAGCCATCGCAAAACTGTACAAGGTTAAAGTAGAGCGCTATTTCCATTTACTTTGTTGTTATTTGTCTGGTGAATGCAATAAGACATGTCCCAGACGTGTATCTGCAGTAGTTTTCCAGGACATCCAGAGAAGCAACGATTATTATACAAGCAAATTTGTTTACTTTCCATTAAGAATGTAAAACGTTTATGTCATTATTGGCAACCGTTAGTGAATTGTTTCAGTCCTTTCCTTTCCTTGAAACGAGTTAGTCTTCTGTATTGTTCAGGGAAAGAACATAATAACAACAGTGTATTTAAGAGAAAAAACATAGTAACGGTTTTAGTTTGTAGATTATTTATGAAACAGGGATAGTACTACACGTCTGTGGCCACCCAGATCGCCCGATTTAACAGCATTGGACTTTTGTGTATGGTGATGGATGAAAAACATAGTTTATGAGGACAAAGTCAATACACGGAACAATGTTTATATGAAGCTTTTTCTTTAGTTTTACTTGTAGAATAACATATTAAAATATTTGCCTATCTTCGTGAATCACCCTGTATTTGTTCGTCATTTAGAAGAATGTATCATGCTGTTCACATTCCTAGGAAGCCCACGTCACGCTTTTGAAAATACTTTTCCTGATATGAAATCGCCTCTCTCTCTCTCTCTCTCTCTCTCTTTCCTTCTCTCAGAGTGTGTGTGTTTTACTTTTGGTGTACCCACTACATTGCGATAACTGAACTGTACTTTGAATATTGCTCCTGCCGAATGTCAATTCAGAGATCTTCTTCAAATATAATCAGCTAGCCTCGCAAGATTAAATTAAAACAATGCACATTGCGAGAAGTGATCACTTCGGTAGGGGAAAAAAACAAGCAGCGTCTGATAAAACTGTGACAACTACTCTGCCGCTGCGATATCAGCCACGTGAATGACAGCCATGTCGACAACTAGCTAGCTGGCATTCAGAGATTACTTGGGACGAGTTGGACAGCTCCACAAAGGGAGAAACGAGATTAAAAAACGGCATCATAATTCTGTACTAATAAGTTTGTACAACGTGTACAACTGCAGTAGTTACTAAAATTAAATTTCAGAAAAAGTGCATCGAAAGGACATCGAAGTCATGAAAAAAAAATTGTTACTTTGATAACGAGGTCGTTACAGACTGCGAAACGGTGGAAAGGGAACCAGCTGGCTCTGTATAAGGCAACCATCCTGGTATTTTCTTTGTTGATGCAGGCAAGCTATGGAAAACCTAAGTACGGATTACAGGATAGGGATCTGAATTGAGGTCCTCAATGAGAGTGCAGGACCGTAACCAATTCGCCAAGGGCAATAAGAGAGAGACAACGCAACCAGAAGGGAAAGGAAGAGCTGAAGCACATCAGACACAATCAGCTCACTACCATGAAAAACAAACCATAAAAAACAGAGTATCCTGCCTGTAGAAACTTCCCAGGGCAGCCGTGCGAGTCATGTCAAAACTGGTAGGTGACAATGTGAAGTTTTGGTCATAGTAAGCAGGACATTATTGGCACTAACTTTTGCTCCAACTTTACTATGTATTACAGCGGCATTACGTCGTGACGTGGGTCCTATAACCTGCTGTTGTTGCCTGCGAGGTAGATGTCACTTGAGGAAGATTAACAGGTGACTTGGTACCTGTGTACTATGAGGGGCTGTTCTCTGAAGACTCAACTGGTACTGAGACCACAGAACAGGTAAGAGGGACTGTGAGCCCAGACATGTCAACACAAACTGTTGCAAACCGGTTATTAGCAATAGGACTACAGACAGGCCCATGTCTAGCCCATTTTCCACTCAGACCGCAGCATCCACGCATGGCTCAACTGGTGTCGTGGTCTTGAGCGATGAAAGCAAATTCTGTCTGCATGCAACAAGCAATGGTCTTTTGTGTGTACAATGTACACCTTGTGAGTGCTGTCTCATAGAATGCATTCATCCGAGACACACAAGTCCCAGCCAGGCCTTATTGTCTGGGGTGACATAAGCTACAGCACTTGTTCACCTTTGGTAATTCTGAAGGGGACACCAACCACCACTCAGTACTTGCAGAATGTTGTTAGATCCATTCTCTTGCGATTCCAGCAACCGGCAGGTGCTGTGTTGTTCCAACAGGTTAGTGCTTGCCCACTTCCTGCCCATGAAACTCAATGTGCTCTACAAGGCGTGCAGCAACTTCCCTAGCCAGCACAAAGCCTGAACTTCTCTTAAATCGAGCACACGTTAGGCATGAAGGGACCAGAAGTGGCACATGTCACTCATCAACCAACTCTTACAGAACTAAATGAAGAGGTAGAGCAGATGTGGCAGAACGTATCACAGGACAGTATTCGCCATCTGCGTAATCGACTGGCAGCCAGAGTCAGCAGCTGCATTGTCACCCGTGGAGGTTGGACCACGTACTATTACGGGTGTCTCATCATGGGTCGATACCTGGTACCTCAGAACCGCTTGTGCTGTTGGTCTGTAAATGTAAACTCCATTTGCACTGTTGCACCAATAAATCTTGAGTGAATCGGAAACCTCTATAATGGTGTACTAATTTTTTTTTCTGACAGTGTATTTTATGAAATCTGCTATGTGGAAGTGCTAGTTAGAAGAAGGCGGTACCTTGAAACAAACGAACACAAAATGGCTGTACACAAAACTCACTCCAATACGAACATACAAACTCAATAAGTGATTCATGAAATCAGAAATAAATAGAAACACTAGTAACTAGATGATATAATTGGTTCCAAATGAAGTTAACATTACACACAACCCAGTGGGCATCTGAAAGTCACGTGGATGTAACAACAAGGTACCAGTAATCACAAAGATTCAAATTTATCTAAGTATAACTCCAGGAAAATTAAATAATGAGCTAAATTGAAAGATACAATGTCTGAACTGCCTGAATAATGTTTCAGATTAAATGACACAATCATCTTGTCATAGGCAGCTTCGAGCATACTGAATTAACAAAGACATGGATGCTACATTCATAGCAAGTTGACACATGAAGTAATAAAAGAAATGATGAGATTTGAACACCAGGAGGGAATGAGTAGGAAACTTTTATATGAGCAATCAGTTCAGATAACTACGACAAATGAAACATTCCCACCAATAGTGCAGATACGCTGCTGTCACATCTAACTCCAGATAAAATGTTCAGCCATTTGAGATGAAGTGTGTACAGAGAGGTTATAATTAAATGTTCGCTACTTGAGCCAGTGTAGAAGGTAAACTATTGCCTGTATAGGTACCAAACTTGATATGAATGACGTTCAGGTTGTGTACTGCAGGATTTGCGCTTCTACCAGCGTTAGTGTCATGACTTGCCGTTAGGCGGCAGTACTCGTAGGTGAAATTGTGCTCAAACACAAGCATCACCGAGCATTCCAGTTGCGTCTGGAGGAGGTGAGTAGGGCTTTACTTGTAGAGCTGTCTTATCAGAACAAAAGCAACAGTACTGCTGCTCTTCGCGACATCGATGCATTAATGGAATACCGAGAGGCCCTATTTCTGTACCGGGGTTGAAAAAGGTGATTCGGAACTTCGAATTAACTAGCAATTTGGGAATTGTTTCTGAGAGAGGCCGACGGCCAATTGCGCCAAAAATTGTTGAAGAAGTTGCTATTGCCATGGCGGAGAACGCTGGGCGCTAAGTGCGATCTTGAAACACTGCATGAGCTTTCTCACAGCGGCTGAACATTCCGCTGAACGTCATTGTTTCGTGCAGCAGTAGAGCAACGTGTAGTGTGGCTCCGGGATGTCGCGGATGCGGATGGTCGTCAAACTGAGCAACGTTTGTAACTTGGACGTAAACATGGTACGCAGTTAACAAACATTTCACTCTCAGATGGAAATTAAATTGTGTTTCTTTCACTGGCTTTTTAGTTATTTCTGTTTCACCATGTCCTTCAAAAAGTTTCAACAAAGTTTCATTCCTCTACGATACCTCGTTTTTCGCTCTACCTAAGCTATAATTTCTAAGCTACTCACAAGCATTGTGTCCCAACATACAGTCCGTTGACTGCCCAATCATCTGGAAACTCGTGACCGGTAGGTTCCGCTCGCAACACATCTTAGACAGACAGTTCAAAGAATCAACACTGCAAATATCGATATTGGTTACAGAAACTTCTTCAAAAAAGTATCAGCAAAGATAAGTTCGCAAATTATTCAAGGAAAGTTATTGAAAAACTGAAAATGATCGTTTAACAGCCATCTTTCAACCTTTGATATCTATCAGCGAGATACAGAGAAGTGCTAAGGAAACTGGTATAAGCATGCGTATTCAAGTACAGAGATATGTAAACAGGCAGAATACGCCACTGCGGTGGGCTATATGCATGTAAGACAACAAGTGTCTGGCGCAGTTGTTAATCAGGTTGCTGCTGATGCAATGGCAGGTTATCAAGATTTAAGTGAGTTTGAACGTGGTGTTGTAGTCGGCGCACGAGCGACGGGACACAGCATCTCTAGGGGTGGGTGCGTGGCGCGGGAGCGATGGCCTGTGGCACGAATGATGCGCGTTTCCGGCCAACGGTAGGAGCCGTCCGAATGGAGAGGCCTCTTGGGATGCAGGAGTGCAGCTGACTTAACCGTGTCGTCCTCTAAACGGCCGAATAGCGAACTAATACTTAGTGCTTTCGTGGTAGTGTGGAACTTTGAGAAGATTCAATATGGACGTGTGTTTGCACTGGACCATTATTCCCTCTCAGGTAAATTGTCAGGTAGACTCTTTCCACGGATTTCGCCCTTTATTTAGTTGAGGGGACATCGACTGTGGTGTGTGCATCTAGCAGGCGAAAGACGGGTAGAAGACACATTTGCTGGTTCTCTAGACATGAGAAACATCTTAGTTGACTTTGTAAAATATAGGGATGATTTCGAGTCTGTTACATCACCGAAATAGGTATTCACGAGTGGAAATATCAGTTTCCTCAATTTGTTTCGAGTTTTCGGGTAAAGGTCTTCGCAGACGCGATACGTTTCTAGTTACTTACTGGTTTACAGCACCCTCCACGTCGCTAAGTTTCGGGCTTCATACACCCCAACATCAAATTCACTATGGAGACTGAAACGGAGGCTACATTAACCTTCCCTTGACGTCTTGGTCGAGAGAAGGGCTGACAGCACCTTAGGTCATGGGGTGTATCGGAAGACAACGCACACTGATATGTATTTGCACGCAGACAGCTGCCACCACCCTTCACAGAGGAATGGGGTACTTAAAACTCTAGTACATAGGGCGCGCACTATCTCGGACACAGATGGTCTACCCGAGGAATTGGAACATCTGAGAACTGTATTTCTAAAAAAATGGGTACTCAGAGTGTCAGATTCAACGTGCTCTCCGCCCAACCACTACAGCACAACCTGTGGAGATGGATGAAATCACGAGGGAGGAGGTAGGCACTGCGTTTATTCTATATACAGGCGCACTCTCGGGGAAAATCGCCCGCATTTTGAAGAAACACCGGGTCGGAACTGTGTTTTGTTCTCCGAATAAAACTCGTGCACTGGTGGGGAGCGCCAAAGATGACCTCGGTTTGAGAAAGGCCGGCGTGTACCAGATTCCGTGTCAATGTGGCAAGTCGTATATCGGTCAGACGATGCGTACCGTCGAGGATCGATGCCGTGAACACCAGAGGCACACTCGACTGATGTATCCGAGCAAGTCGGCGGTCGCTGAACATTGCTTGTCGGAAAATCACGCCATGGAGTATGACCGCACGAGGATTCTGGTACAGACGTCGAGATACTGGGACAGCGTTGTTAGAGAGGCCATCGAAATTCGCACCAATGACGACCTCATAAACCGTGACTGTGGCTGTAATCTTAGCAAGGCTTGGGAACCAGCGATTGGGTTAATCGAGAGTAAATCGAGCAAACGTATAGTTGTGACGACCACGGCGGACAGAGCCATCACACCGACGTCATCTCAGACGCCGTCGCAATCTGTTCCACCGCGCGACCGTGGCGCGGGGCGCGGACAGCGGAGTGAGCGCGCCGCGGGCGGAGGGTATTTAAATCGGTCGCCGCCGCTACCGAACCCAGTTCCCCTTGAGCAGCCATAGCGTACGGATCTCCGTACCGGCACGTTTACAGGAGCTCAGTCCGTCAGTTCACCTGATGATGGGGACATGTACGATCGCCGAAATATTGTGCCCGTTGGACACTGTAGACCGGCAGTACACCCGTGGATATTTTGATTAAATAATTTCCAGTCTGTATCTTCGGAATTATGTTGCGGCAGCGACACTGCTAAGATAGCGATATTTCTAAGTGTCTGATATCGAGAAGTATAGCGTAAATGGTGTAATATTCTGTCAAACCATGTGAAAATACATTTGTTCTTATACTCCCAGAGTCTGGAGATGTGTGTTGAAAGTGAGCAAGCGAGCAAATAGGTCGAGGGCAGAAACAATGAAGGGAACCGACCCAGCCTTTATACAACAGTCTTCGTGGTATATGTGCGAGTGTCTGGTGGCCGCCGCTGCATGTCATATCGTGAGGGAGGTATAGATTCAGCACAGCGATAGGCATGAGGGGAATGAAAAAAAAATATTTTACGTGGAAAATTATGTGCGCTATAGATACTGAGATTCATTCCAGAACCACGGTCATAAAGAGGAGACATGTCCAGTACATTGCTCTGTGTCAGAATGCGGCAGCAGTCCTAATATTTAACTGTATTTACACTGATAAATATGTGTCTGGTTCCCAATATTCTTGTGAGTCTGGAGATGGCCGTAGAAAGTGTAGCAGCAAGCAAGCATGCTATCCTTTATATGCCATTTCAGAGAGTCCGAGAAAGCTTTCGACTTACGATGATTTGGCTCGCAGCTCTCCCTGGACGGGTAAAAAGTGAACTAATACCCAGTTTTCGCTGAGTCGCCTTAGGGATCGCGTGTCGTGCGTATGCTCTGCAGAAATTTGAGAAGATTGAATACGACGAGTGTTTGCGCTGCTAGTATTGACAGCGTTTGAACTCCTACTACACAGACCCTCCAGGGGTAAGGGGTCGTCCACAACCAGCTGGCCTCTCTCTGGCTGACAAGCGCTGCCACACCTGCGGTCGTGGGCCGAATTTACGGTGGCAGTTTCCTCCTTCAGCTCTGCACAGAAGCACGGTGAATACGTGGAATGTGTTTGACAATCTGTAGGTCGCTTTGCAGGGCTTAATTGTCAGTGAAATATGGCGATCTGTACAAAATAGTTTTTTGCTACTGAAAGTCTCGTCTGCAGAAAAAAAAAAGAGGACAGTGCTTACAGACCGGTGACACCAGCAGTTTGGCAGGTAAATTCAGTAAGAGCCAGTCATAATGCTCCATTCATTCACAAGACATCCATTGTGCTGATACATAGGAGCCTCTACATAGCAGTGGGAACGTTTGTGTTTTGGAGATGTTTGTTGAAAGCAGGACTTCACGATTTCCTGGAAGGGATGATGCCTCGTTAGGACTATCAGGAAGAATGCATTCGGTGTTATTCTTAGCTATTTTCGTAAACAGCTCCTGTTGGGGCAAGAATTTCCATGCAGATAAGCTGAGACATCACGAAAGCTCCTACAAAAGTGACCGGTAACTGTTTTTGTGGGACTTTACTGTTTCCGTGAGGAGGACTTGGCTCCAATTTACGTCACGTGACATCAGTATAACATTGAGTACCTTTTAGATGCGCTTCTGAAGGCGTGAAGCTACGTGAGCATCTTGCAGCGATGCATCAGCCACACTTGGCTGGTAAACGTGTGCACGGCTTCACAAAGCTCGCATGTCACATTAGAATCGTGAGGGTGAAAGCAGTCAATGTTATTCTTGAACAGATTTCTATAGCGTGACCTGTGACATCAGTATCCATAGGTAGAGAGGTTTCATGCCAGCAATGGCAAACACGTGCGCGCAGCGCAGGGGGTAACTTGGCTCTCATTTACATAGACATGTAATCTCTAACTGTAGACGCAACTTACACATGCTGTCGGTAGCGACGTGAGACCGATGGTGCTAGCTTGTGTCCATCAGTAGTTCGCGGAGTGGTTTGTTAGCCTCTGATGGTTCCGGGTAACGATAGTTCGAAAGTGTTTTTTATGTGCAGTGAGTGTTTGTGCAGTGCATTATTTTCGGCTGTTTAAGTATTGTGAGCGTCTTTGAATGGCATTACACATACATTATCTTTTGACAATTTACGAGTTGTTTGCATATCTGCACATGAGTGTACTCCACTATTTCTGTGATTTACGAGTAGTTTGCAAGTCTGTATGCTATGTACTGCATTATTTCGGTAATTGAAGAGTTGTTTACGTGTATGTACATCAGTGTACTGCCTTATTTCGGTGATTTACGAGTACTTGCAGGTCTGTAAGCTGTGTACTGCATTATTTCGGTAATTTACGAATTGTTTGCGTGTCTGTACATCAGTGCACTGCATTATTTCTACAGTTTACGAGTAGTTTGAAGGTCTGTAAACGGTATATTGTGACCCCAGGCACGCCAGGGCGAATGATTTGCATCAGTATAATAAAAGTACTATATGAAATCCGTCCCTAAATAAATTCTTCCAAAATAAATAAAGTACGCTCCTTCCTCTCTCCAACAGCCCATAACAGGCTGAATCCTTTTCCCACCATTTTCCCTTCCAGACCGCCATCTTGGATAACGTCATGGGAGGAATGGCGCCCTCTGGTGGTGGTACTGTGTGCTAGGTCAGTTGGACTGCAGACCTCATGGTGAACACACTGGATGGCGATACTGCCTCAGGGGAATAATAAGAGTGGACGACCAAGAACGAAGTGCTCGTATTAAAAAGAGTTTAAAACAGGAATGTAGTATGTCGTCCCTACTGTTCGATCTGTACATCTAAGAAGCAATGATGGAAAAAAAGAAAGGTTCAGATGTGGATACCAGTGATACGATTCGCTGATGACATTGCTATCCTGAGGGAAAGTGAAGAAGAATTACAGGATTTGCTGAATGGAATGTCCAACGAGTACAGAATGTGGACTGAGAGTAAATCGAAGAAAGACGAGAGTAATGAGAAGTAGCAGAAATGGGAACAGTGAAAAACTTAATATCAGGATTGATGGTCACGATGTAGATGAATTTAAGAAATTGTATTACCTACGCAGCAAAATAACCAATGACGGACGGAGCAAGGAGGACATCAAAAGCAGACTTACACTGGCAAAAAGGGGATTCCCGGCCAAGAGCAGTCTACTAGTGTCAAACATAGGCCTTAATTTGAGGAATAAATTTATGAGAATGTACCTCTGGAGTACGGAATTGCCGGCCGAAGTGGCCGTGCGGTTAAAGGCGCTGCAGTCTGGAACCGCAAGACCGCTACGGTCGCAGGTTCGAATCCTGTCTCGGGCATGGATGTTTGTGATGTCCTTAGGTTAGTTAGGTTTAACTAGTTCTAAGTTCTAGGGGACTAATAACCACAGCAGTTGAGTCCCATAGTGCTCAGAGCCATTTGAAGTACGGAATTGTTGTTGTTGTAGTCTTCAGTCCTAAGACTGGTTTGATGCAGCTCTCCATGCTACTCTATCCTCTGCAAGCTTCTTCATCTCCCAGTACCTACTGCAACCTACATCCTTCTGAATCTGTTTAGTGTATTCATCTCTTGGTCTCCCTCTACGATTTTTACCTTCCACGCTGAACTCCAATACTACACAGGTGATCCCTTGATGCCTCAGAACATGTCCTACCAACCGATCCCTTCTTCTAGTCAAGTTGTGCCACAAATTTCTCTTCTCTCCAATTCTATTCAATACCTTCTCATTAGTTATGTGATCTACCCATCTAATCTTCAGCTTTCTTCTGTAGCACCACATTTCGAAAGCTTCTATTCTCTTCTTGTCTAAACTATTTATCGTCCATGTTTCACTTCCATACATGGCTACACTCCATACAAATACTTTGAGAAACGACTTCCTGACACTTAAACCTATACTCGATTTTACCAAATTTCTCTTCTTCAGAAACGCTTTCCTTTCCATTGCCAGTCTACATTTTATATCCTCTCTACTTCGACCATCATCAATTATTTTGCTCCCCAAATAGCAAAACTCCTTTACTACTTTAAGTGTCTCATTTCCCAATCTAATTCTCTCAGCATCACCCGACTTAATTCGATTACATTACATTAGCCTCGTTTTGCTTTTTTTGATGTTCATCTTATATCCTCCTTTCAAGACACTGTCCATTCCGTTCAACTGCTCTTCCAAGTCTTTTGCTGTCTCAGACAGAATTACAATGTCATCGGCGAACCTCAAAGATTTTATTTCTGCTCCATGGATTTTAATACCTACTCCAAATTTTTCTTTTGCTTCCTTCACTCCTTGCTCGCTATGCAGGTTGAATAACATCGGGGAGAGGCTGCAACCCTGTCTCACTCCTTTCCCAACCACTGCTTCCCTTTCGTGTCCCCCGACTCTTATAACTGCCATCTGGTTTCTGTACAAATTGTAAATAGCCTTTCGCTTCCTGTATTTTACCCCTGCCACCTTCAGAATTTGAAAGAGAGTGTGCCAGTCAACGTTGTCAAAAGCTTTCTCTAAATCTACAAATGCTATAAACGTAGGTTTGACTTTCCTTAATCTATTTTCTAAGATAAGTCGTAGGGTCAGTATTGCCTCACGTGTTCCAATATTTCTACGGAATCCAAACTGATCTTCCCCGAGGTCAGCTTCTGTCAGTTTTTCCATTCGTCTGTAAATAATTCGCGTTAGTATGTTGCAGCCGTGTCTTATTAAACTGATAGTTCGGTAATTTTCACATCTGTCAACACCTGCTTTCTTTGGGATTGGAATTATTATATTCTTCTTGAAGTCTGAGGGTATTTCGCGTGTCTCACACATTTTGCTCACCAGATGCTAGAGTTTTGTCTCCCAGGGCCGTCAGTAGTTCTAATGGAATGTTGTCTACCTCTGGGGCCTTGTTTCGACTCAAGTCTTAGAGTGCCCTGTCAAACTCTTCACGCAGTATCATATCTCCCATCTTTATATTCATACAAGTGGTTCTCTTTTCTCCAAAGGTCTCTTTAAGTTTCCTGTAGGCAGTATCTATCTTACCCCTGGTGAGATTTGTCTCTACATCCTTACATTTGTTCTCTAGCCACCCCTGCTTAGCCTTTTTGCACCTCCTGTCGATCTCATTTTTGAGACGTTTGTATTCCTTTTTGCCTGCTTCATTTACTGCATTTTTATAATTCCTCCTTTTGTAAGTAGGCTGTTAGGCTGTTTAGGTTTTTTTATTGGTAACGCCACCTCTGTATGAAAATCACTGGCTGTGCTGTGTGCAGTCTGTGGCTGCTTTGCATTGTTGTAATACTCACCATTGTAGTGTTAGGCAGCTGGATGTGAACAGCGCGTAGCGTTGCGCAGTTGGAGGTGAGCCGCCAGCAGTGGTGGATGTGGGGAGAGAGATGGCGGAGTTTTGAAATTTGTCATGAACTGCTATATTTATATATGATGATATCAAGGTAAATACATTGTTTGTTCTCTATTAATATTTTTCATTTGCTAACTATCCCTATCAGTAGTTAGTGCCTTCCATAGTTTGAATCTTTTATTTAGCTGGCAGTAGTGGCGCTCGCTGTATTGCAGTAGCTTGAGCAGCGAAGATTTTTGTGAGGTAAGTGATTTGTGAAAGGTATAGTTTAATGTTAGTCAGGGCCATTCCTTTGTAGGGAATTTTGAAAGTCAGATTGCGTTGCGCTAACAAAATATTGTGTGTCAGTTTAAGCACAGTCATGTATAATTGTTCAAAGGGGACGTTTCATATGTCGACCCTTAGCCGAGGATACCTCACTGGAATCTTCTGATTTTTTTTTTCTTGTAGTTTGTGTAATTAGTGTAGCTTTTGTTTATTGCTAGCGCGTAATTGTAGAGAGAATCTCCTTTGTAGTTGCAGTCTTTCATTGTTGTACAGTAAAACAGTTGTGGCATGCATGTAGATTTGCACCAAGTATTTCGCAGCTGCAATTAACTAGATATTATTTTCAGTGTTATGTTAATGTGTTCTCTTATTTTTGCTCTTCAAATTGTGCTTTTCTGTGTTATCGTGAAATATTGTGACAATAATGGCGTGTGAAAAACGTAATACTAGGCTCCAAAGTAAATTGAGAAATGACAGTGAAGACGAAAGCAGTGTGTTAGCGCCGCAGAGTAATGAATTAACTAATGTTCAAAGTAGTAATTTGGTAATTGTGCATAGGGAAATGGAGCGGGCGGCAAACAATGGTGTAGGCAGTGAAACAGTTAGTGAACAGGGAAGCATTATCGATCGATCGCTCGGCAACAGCTCGCCTCAGGAATCCGAAATGACAGGACACAATTTTGCAAATACTGTAGATTCAGGTTTTGCGTCCTCACCGTTTGCTCAACTAAGTCAAGACACATTTTCTGCTTGTCAAAATGTGAATGTTGCCGGTGCAAATGCACTGCCGAAAAGCGTAGAGGAACAGATTCCAGACACTAATGCATTGTTATTACAATTAATACAACAAATGGGACAAACACAGCAAAAGCTTCAAAAGTTAGACACAATGGAACAAAATCTTAAAAAGTTAGACGCAATGGAACAAAATCTTCAAAAGTTAGACACCACACTTGAACAAACACGTGAAGATTTAACTACTGAGCTACATAACATTGAATCGAAATGTCAAAAAGTCTGTAATGACGTAAAAACAAAAATTTGTGAGCATTTTCAACCTATTTTTTCGCGGTATGAAAATGCGTTACAGAATCACGAAGCAGCCATAAAAGAACTGCAAGCCATTGTTCATGAAAATCATGAGACCTTGTGGGCTAAAATTGACTCAGTTGCATCTACCGATTCGGTTACGCAACTTGCAATAACTCAGGAAAACTTAAAGGACACAGTAGATTTGATTTCAACACAAATGGACACTCTGAAACTTGGTTCAGAAAAACACACTGAGGAAATGTGTTCACTATCGGAGAAAGTAGCCGAACTTTCGGATCAGGTCACTAACTTATCTACAAAGGTAGATGATGATCTGAATGACACAAGACCTGTAGCCTTCACTGACACAGAAGAGTGTGAACAAATTAGAAAATTCAAACAGAATCAAAATCAAATCAATACACAGTACAAAAGAGAAATCCGGGAAGTACAAGACCAGCTGACACAGGTAATACAAGAATTACGTATTTCAGACGATACTCGCGCCCCAATACGGAAAGAGGGACACAGAAATACGGAACAGCCACAAAATAATAACACAGGGCATTTCGGAAGTTATGAAAGAAATTGGCAATGTGCACCGAATTTTGATATGGAACAGCCGACACGACCTAACAATGACCGATATGCGACTCGCCGACATGATGATTTTGACTATAAGCTGTTCATTACTACACGTAAATTCAAAACATTTAAGAATTCTGGCAACGACATTCATCCACAAGCATGGCTCCATCAATTCTCGCATAGTTTTCCTCCCAACTGGTCGTTAGAACACAGATTAGAATTTATGTGTGGCTACTTGGAGAATGAACCAGCTGTAAGAATGCGATCGGTCATTCACGATTGCCACAGTGAAGGAGAATTTTACCATGCCTTCCTCTCAGCATATTGGGCTCAAGCCACACAAGACCGAGTAAAACATGGTATCATAATGATGAAACATTTCGAACAATCTGAATTCTCCAGTCTTGTGAAATATTTTGAAGACATGTTGCACAAGAATCAGTACCTGTCAAACCCATACAGCCCCTCAGAACTCATCCGCATTTGCTTAATCAAATTATCTGAACATTTACGACACATTATTTTGGCAGGACGTTGCAAAGACGACATTGAAGCTTTTCAGGGACTGTTACAAGAACTGGAAAGTGACACTGACAATCGCGGAACGCAGGAGCACAACAATTACAGGTCACATCAGTCGCAATTCCGCGATGAAAGAAATAATAACTGGACGCGACAAGGCTATTCTCACAACACAAATCGTGACCAAAACAGACACCACCCGTATGACAACCGTTGGCAGAGTAGTAATAACTACTGGGAAAGATCACCTCTCTGTGGTAATGACTATCACAGAGACAATAAGAGAAACAGACAACATGGGAACCAAAATAAATACTATCAAGGGAGACAGAATAACTTTAGACGCAACGGACCAGCGCGCAGTTACGATTCAGGGAGAAATTCTCCACCATGTGACTGACAAGAAAGAAACTATGGAATCTACCGACATGACGACAGACGAAATGATCGTAACGACAGACCTGAATTTCATCAGAACTGGCGGGATTCTAACAGAGCTGGGCCCTCTCGGCAAGGCGAATTTGTAGAAGTTAGGTCTCCTAATCCTAATAACAACGCGCGCCAACAAAGAGACAGACAATGACTCGCGCCGCAGGCACCCACGTGCGCCGGCTGGCTCAGAGAAAAATAACATAGACGCTAACATTAAGAAAAATTCCAGTATTCTTTAACGACGTATACCGCATGGTAATTGCGTTGAAGTTGATACGCTGCGCACTAGAACGGGTAAAAGATTGCAATACATTTCACATGTAAAACCGTTTATTGAAAGATAATCTGCTTTTTAACTTTGTCATTGCCATAAAACTTTTCACTTCACATTACTAGTATGCTTGTCAGACTTAAGAAACTGTTAACATGCAACAATGTTTGAAGTGAAATATCCAGTCAAGAACCAAGAGAACTTATTTAAACAGAAATTACGAATGCATTGTTATAATGAACAGACGACACAGTGTTGTTAGTTGTACATTCTTGCTTGTTAGTTGCACGATTATGTAATGACTATAAGGCTTACATACTTAGGACACATACTGGTACTGCTAATGAGATTTTAATGCAACATTTTGGTTTACTTGAAAATACATTCTGGATTTAAAGTACTTTCTGTGAGATACCAGATGACACAGGGGTTAGTTTATGTGACAGCTACACGATTTTATCACGACGCTACTAATGAGTGACAATTTACAATGTTGCTTTTGCGGTGTTTCTGTTTTATATCTGAACAGTTTTCTGTTTTATTCTGGAAAGTAAAACAGGTTTTAGTAGTAACTTTTGTGGTATAGCTACAATGAGACTGCCTTTTCCGTAGCACAACAATACATTACAGCACAGTACTTTCCTCATCACGGCAATAAGCGTAATAACTAAGACATTTATACGCAAAGCATTTCACTTTTGTGTATTATGAGGTAAGTACATTGACTTCTGCAGAACTTAGCTTTCGGAGGACGATAACTACGACATTTCCACACAGATTATGTTGCAACAAGACGCACATTTAGCGCTACAGTACACGTATTTCAGTGATTAATTTTGTACTTAAAACATTTATTTTTAAAGATTTTTGAATTACAAAGAAAGTTTTCCGTGATATATTTCATTCCATTGGTGTAATCTGTAACACCTGAGGGTATAATTACATTAATCCTCAGGGGGGTTCACGCCTACTTTGTGTACCATGTGTTTGGCAAGCACAAGGAACCCTAGCTAATATGGTATTTGCTTATACAACTTTACACATCGGTACCATATTTCTCTAAAACATAAATTACACAGCGATCTGATCATTTAACTGAGAGACAAGCATGTTTTTTACTATGTCAGTGACACATGTTTACGTAATTACACCGTTGGATGACTTCACACTTACGAAATTGTATTTTGTCTGTACTGTGTGAACTCTTCATATTTTTTCGGAACCATTGTGATACTATGAGAGCTTTGAATGATATATTTGGTATGGGATCATGATTTTTAAAGTACGTTTGAGGCAGATGACACTTTTGACATGAGCAGAGAATTTTTTTAGGTTTTGACATTAATGCAGAAAGCTTCGACGTTTTTGAGATTTGACTGAGGTGTAATGATGTTACTTTTACGACGACGATGTGTATTATGCTGTTGAGGTATGTTTATGATTAATAAGCTGATGTTATATGAGGAATCTGATTATGCTATGTAGTTATTATGTGTTGATGAATACGAATATGTATATGTGTAATAAGGTAAGGAATAATGAATAGTGGGTAGGGACTCTTGATTTGTGAAAAAGGATGTTGGAAACCAAGAATCGTACTTCAAGAGTTATGAAATGTGTGTATATGCGTGAATGTATCACAATGGCGGCGAAACTTTTTTTGGACACTGTTATATTCATAGGATTTTGTTTCTACACATTTGCAACGCAAATTCTTGACCTGTGAAATATTTTATATGAGACTGTCACTGTAGCGGAAACTGCTGTCGTAAATATTTCCGTAAGAAAGTTAAGTGACCACCTGCACGTGCGTCGTCGGCACACCGCTGTGTCAGACACCTGGAGAACAAGCCATTAGGGTGTGCCTTTCCGGAAGCACAGGTAGAAAAAAAAAAAGGGAGGCCATTATCCTCGCTATTGACATTTCCTTGTCGAAAGCATACTGTGGAGCTCGTAATTTATGATATTTACTGAAATGCCTAATGAAATGACGAGAAATATTTTTACATCTGCACACCTGATTACGACAAGCGTCTCTCTACGAGAGTTGAGAGAATTTCTACTAATTTATGAAATGTCACATGACTATTGAATGATATTTTTATGCTTTGCTTTTCATAGTTGCTTATTTCATTTGATATCTTGTTTCCAGCTGTGTTGCAGCATTGCTTTTATAAAATGAAATGCATTTGCTAATGGGAACACTTTCTGTCAACAGATCTATTAAATAATTATTTTATGATCCACATTCTTTAAAAAAGGAGCTCTTGGAATGGAGAGAACAATAAGAAGGGACTAATAACAGTAACTGCATCTATAATTTTCTTTTCAAGTACTTGGTAATTTCTTTTGTAGAATAATTTGTGGTGCACCACTTTAATTACTTAGACATTAAGATGTGATTATACATTTCCCTTATCTGCATTGTTATCTTTAGTGTACTATTTTTTCTGCGTGAGCTATGTCATGTTTAGATATAAGCTGCTGTTTGCCAGGCATAGTGCTACTGAACTTTAATTTGTGTTACTCTGCTAAGCCAGATTTATTTTTTTGTTTGCTGCGCATTGCCTCATATTAGTTGTAATGTTGAATTGCTTGGTAATTTAGATTTACTGTAGCTTGCTTTGCGATTTTCCATTTTTTTTATTGCTGTTAATATTAATTGTTTTATGTGCTGCTGCATTGCCTCGTCCCTTAGTTTAGCATCTGAGCTCAGTAGATTTAAGTTAGCTTAAGAGGGGGTAGACTATATAAGAAACTGACTATGGAGAATAGGTAAAGAATGCATTACGAAGTTATATGAAAAAGATTTGGGCCCAAATGAGTATTGTACAATCAGAAATAATTATTTTGAAAGAAATATGAACAGAATACAGAAAGCAGGCTTAGACAGGACTTTTTGGGAATAATGATGAACAAAGGGAGATCTCCATGCAAAATACTGCAGTAAAACAAACCCTGTCCTTTCCTTTTGTGTCATCCCTCTATATGTTTGTGTACCCTTGTGTATTTGTCTTTTTCCTGTCTTTATGTGTTTAGCTAATAAGATTTATGTTGTAGAATTTTTCAAATACTATGTTATTTTCTTTGTAAAGATGTTTATACATTATTTATTCTGTTCTGTCTTAATGTTCATGTGTGAATTTGGTGTTTCGAAAGTTATTCTGATCTTTTATGTATCTACTTATCTCATAATTCCTGTAACACTGATGTATATGTTTATTTCTATTCTTTTGTAAAGCCTGTGTTACTACAATTGTTATCTATATTGCTATGTTCTTTAATGATGTATTTTGTACCTTTGTAATTGTATTCTTATGTTATTAAATTGTAATTGTCACCAGTTCATGATATTATTAACTTGTTAGTTACATTTCACTGCACACGTTTCTGTTGGTCATAGTATATGGACAATATGTGAGAAGTAGGGACTGTTAGTGTTTGCACATGTGTTAATAATTCTGCAAGGGACTGGATAACAGCATTGCTGGTTCTAAGGACAATTCCAAAAACTTTGTGAGTGCACAAGTGGTGGTTATGGACTTGCTATATTGTCTGCAAGACTCTTCGATGGTGATTGTGCACCCGCACATTTGCAACAGATGGCTGCTGGCCGTCTCTACAAGGACTACAGTGGGTCTACATCTTTGATGATCCATCAATACCATTATTTCTACAAGGACTGCAGTGGGTCTGCACCTCTGGTGGCCCACCAATACCACAATCTCTACCAGGACTCCAGTGGGTCTGCTCTGTGATGACCTACCTACCAATATTCTTCAAAACTTCGAATGACTCTGCTGTGGGTTTGCTCCATTGTGGCCCATTACCTGTCAGCATGTCAAGAGTCAGCACTGTCTTTCCGTTGGAAGGACAACACTACTTCTTCAAGACGGCATGGAAATCCACTACTTCCGTGTGCATTCTCTTTTACTGCTCAGCCTTTGAGAAAAAAAACGGCAGTTTCACTGTGATGAATGATCAGGACTGTCTTTATAGACTGTGAGAAAATTTGAGCTTTTGACCAACATAATATCAATAAGTGTGTGCATTTGATTTCTTTGTTATTGTAATTATGAAAAATTGTATCAAATCATTATTGGCCACTGCCCAAAAAAAATTTGTAAAATTTTTTGTGGGGAGCATGGGGGCTATGTAAGTAGGCTGTTAGGCTGTTTATGTTTTTTTATTGGTAACGCCACCTCTGTATGAAAATCACTGGCTGTGCTGTGTGCAGTCTGTGGCTGCTTTGCATTGTTGTAATACTCGCCATTGTAGTGTTAGGCAGCTGGATGTGAACAGCGCGTAGCGTTGCGCAGTTGGAGGTGAGCCGCCAGCAGTGGTGGATGTGGGGAGAGAGATGGCGGAGTTTTGAAATTTGTCATGAACTGCTATATTTATATATGATGATATCAAGGTAAATACATTGTTTGTTCTCTATTAATATCTTTCATTTGCTAACTATCCCTATCAGTAGTTAGTGCCTTCCATAGTTTGAATCTTTTATTTAGCTGGCAGTAGTGGCGCTCGCTGTATTGCAGTAGCTTGAGCAGCGAAGATTTTTGTGAGGTAAGTGATTTGTGAAAGGTATAGTTTAATGTTAGTCAGGGCCATTCCTTTGTAGGGAATTTTGAAAGTCAGATTGCGTTGCGCTAACAAAATATTGTGTGTCAGTTTAAGCACAGTCACGTATAATTGATCAAAGGGGTAGTTTCACTTTCATCAATTAAGTTCCATATTTCTTCTGTTACTCAAGGATTTCTAGTAGCCCTCGTCTTTTTACCTACTACATCCACTGCTGCCTTCACTACTTCATCCCTCAGAGCTACCCATTCCTCTTCTACTGTATTTCTTTCCCCCATTCCTGTCAATTGTTCCCTTATGCTCTCCCTGAAACACTGTACAACCTCTGGTTTAATCAGTTTATCCAGGTCCCATCTCGTTTTTGCAGTTTCTTCAGTTTTAATCTACGGTTCATAACCAATAGATTGTGGTCAGAGTCCACATCTGCCCCTGGAAATGTCTTACAATTTAAAACATGGTTCCTAAATCTCTGTCTTACCATTATATAATCTATCTGAAACCTGTCAGTATCTCCAGGCTTCTTCCATGTATAAAACCTTATTTTATGATTCTTGAACCAAGGGTTAGCTATTACGGAATTGTATGGTAGTGAAACGTGGACTGTGGGGAAACTGGAACAGAAGAGAATCTAAGCATTTGAGATGTGGTGCTACAGACAAATGTCGAAAATTAGGTGAACTGATAAGGTAAGGAATGAGGAGGTTCTGCGCAGAATCGGTGAGGAAAGGAATATGTGGAAAACACTGACAAGAAGAAGGGACAGGACGATAGGACGTATGTTAAGAGATCAGGGTATGACTTCCATGGTACTAGAGGGAGCTGTATAGGGCGAAAACTGTAGAGGAAGACAGAGACTGGAGTACATCCAGCAAATAATTGAGGAGGTAGGTCGT
This sequence comes from Schistocerca serialis cubense, assembly GCF_023864345.2. Lineage (NCBI taxonomy): Eukaryota > Metazoa > Arthropoda > Insecta > Orthoptera > Acrididae > Schistocerca > Schistocerca serialis. Next base: position 8,811,515 of record NC_064644.1, read on the forward strand.
AAGTACGTAACGAAGAACGGTTTGCGTTACAAACTGCACTGTTGGACGCGGGAAAGCCCAGTTTCATTTGGGTGGGTTCGTCGATAAGGAAAATTGGCGCATTTGGGGGACTGAGCACGCGCATTTCGCGTTCGAGAAGTGTCTTCACCCTCAAGAGGTGACTGCATGGTGCGCAATGTCCAGTCACGGAATAATCGGTGCGATATTCCTCGATGACACGGTGACTACCGAACGGTACAAGAAAGTTTTATGATTTCATTCCCATCATCCAAAGTGAACCTGATTTCGACAAGACGTGGCTCATGCAAGACGGAGGTCGACCCCATCGAAGCGGAGAGTGTTTGATGTCCTCGAGGAGCACCTTGGGGACCGCATTCTCGGTGTGGGGTACCCAGAGGCCGCTGCCATCGACCTCCATTGGCCGCCGTATTTTACGGATGTCAACACATGCGACTCATTTTTGCGGGGCTATATTAAAGACAAGGTATACAGAAATAACACCAAAACCGTTTGCTGAGCTGGAAACAGCCATTCAGGAGGTCATCGACTGCATCGATGTTCCGACACTGCAGCGTGTCATACAGAATTTCGCTATTCGTCTGCGCCACACCACTGCCAATGATGATAGGCATATCGAACATGTCACAAACTAATTCCAAATACCTGCAGTGACGTTTACATGTTGAATAAAGTGTTGCACGCCGTAGTTTGTAAGTAATTTACGTTTTTTTTCATATAGTTCAATAATTGTTCTCCTGTATTATCAGAAGCAGAATGGATAAAAGAAGAGGAGAATATTGGAATGATAGCGGCCGGCCGGGGTGGCCGAGCGGTTCTAGGAGCTACAGTCTGGAATCGCCCGACCGCTACGGTCGCAGGTTCGAATCCTGCCTCGGGTATGGGTGTGTGTGATGTCCTTAGGGTAGTTATGTTTAAGCAGTTCTAAGTTCTAGGGGACTGATGACCTCAGAAATTAAGTCCCATAGTGCTCAGAGCCATTTGAACCAATTTTTTGAACGATAGCGACAGCGGCTTTCAGGAAAGTACGGACTAGAAAAAGAGAACCCTGCCGACACTGGAGAGAAAGAAATTCTGGGAGAGGGGGACTGACGAGAATGAGCTACACAGAATTTAGGAGAGATGGCTGTTGTGATAGAAGGTGAACCATCAGGTGTATTTGCAAGTTCGGAAGGAATTTAATCTGTCTGATATTTTGAGCAAGACTGTTGCAAAATCAGGTTCATAACACAGAAAGTGATTTAGTACGAACGAAAGACTACATCCCTCAAATAACTTACACGTTTGCTGCCGGGTGACGTCGTCGACCACCGCCGATATTTCGACAGGAGCACACCCTGCCATTCTCAAGGCACAGCTACAAGGAGGAAGCAATGTGCAAGGGATTTAATACCTCGGTTCACAGAGGAGAAACGAGGAAGATACCACACAAAGATCAAGTAACCGCAGAGTCAACACACAACCAAAGATAGCCAAAATCAGAAATATCGATAGTGACAGGTGAGGTAGGACTAATTCTGTCCCTCTGTTTTTTGGTGAGAGACAGAGCCGGATTCCAAGCAGCATTTAAACAAAATCCACCATCTCTGCTTATAAGGTTGCTTGATAGTTTGATTTCAACAGCTCCCCTTCCCAATAGCTGGACGTGCAAGCCAGAATCTCCGTGTTGTTGTATTCCATAGGATGACCGGTGTCGGGGCAATGTTATGCAATAGCAGATTTGCTCGGCTGTTGTAAGCGTGTGTGAGGCTTATGTTCAATACACCGGTCTTCCACAGTCCTGATCGACCAATATATGACATGCCACAACTGCAAGGAATACGACAGACACCAGCCTTACGCAAACCAAGATCATCTTTTACGGACGCTAACAGGGCCTTAATCTTAGAGGGTGGTCGAAAAACACACTTCACATCATATTTCCGCAAAATACGGCCAATACTGTTGGAAATGTTTCCTGCGTAAGGCAAAAAGGCCGTAGACTTAGGTGCCACTTCGTTGCTACCGTCACTCACCCTTTGCACAGAAGGCTGATGGCGCAATGCACGTTTGATCTGCCTCTCACTATAACCATTCTGACTTCGAGATGTGATAGCTCAGCTGCCAAACTGTCAGGGTCTGAGATAACGTGGGCGCAGTGAACAAAGGTACGAAGTACTCCTTCACGCTGGGCTCGATAGTGACAACTATCAGCTCGCAGATACAAGTCAGTGTGAGTAGGCTTCCTATAAACAGAATGTCCCAACGTACCGTCAGTTTTCCTTCTGACCAACACATCAAGGAAGGGAAGGCATCCATTCTTTTCCACCTCCATAGTGAACTGATTATTCGGGTGTATTGATTCAGGTGTTCCAAAAACCGGTTTAAATTCTCACTACCATGAAACCTTTCTCTAGGTCGACAACTCCTATGACAGTGTCTTGATTTTCCTGTCTTTGTTCCATCATCAAGAGCAATGTCAGAACTGCCTCTCTCATGCGTTTACCTTTTCCTGGAGCCATTAAACTCTATGTTGGCAGACGCCGATGCCAGGTTATGTCGAAACCAAAACGTTACTAATGAGAGGTCTTAATAAACAATACAACCTCTATACAAAAAAATGCTCCCATTGCCGCCCAATTGGAATTATCCTGACTGTGCGTATGTGTGTGTGTGTGTGTGTGTGTGTGTGTGTGTGTGTGTGTGTTTGAGGAGGGTAAGTGGCAAGGAGGAGAGAGAGCAACAAAAACGGGCAGGTAAAACCTGCCTGTGCGGTCTTCCTGCGAGCCGCTAATGACGCCGACATCGGTGCGTTGTCAGAGCCGATACTTGCGTTCCTCGAACGCCGGCTCGGCGTGTTCTGCGGCGACAGGCACTTGCCGTGACGGAACAAGAAGGCTCGCTGCGTGGACCCACGTGCTTTTTGCCCGTACAGGTGCGGCCGGCGTTTCGCGATCGACCGGCGAGCCGGACCGGTTACCGGCTGTCGTTAATTCCGGATGACCGCGGGCGCCCGGCTGCCTCTTGTACGTGTAAGTAGCGGCGGCTGGCGCCGACGTCTGGCATTCAGCGGCGGCCTGGACGGGATCTGTCGCTCCGGCGGCGAAGCGAGGGGAAAATAAAACAGAGAAGAGAGGAAGAGGGAGAGAGAGAGAGAGAGAGAGAGAGAGAGGGGTGGGGGGAGCGTGGCGCGCGAGGCGAGACAGCGGAACCTGATACCTGATACCGCGCCAGAGGCTGGGCTACCTCGTACACGACACTCATTAACACGCCGTGGCAGCCCCAGCTGCAGCAACAGACAACGGCTGCGGTCACGCCAGGAGCTCAGCTATACAACCTTCAGCTTCTACAGGATCAGGGTAGGCAACACGATATCCGCATCACGGCGTTAGGCAACTACGGCCGTACACTAAAAATCTGGAGCAGCCCTTCGTTGCAACTGCGATTCCAAGTAGCTAATAAATCCAGCAGAGTGTTTTTCAGTACTCGACTCGACTAAAGGTGTGCATCTGTCTTCCCCACAGTTAAGACCCTTTTTCCTCAAGAGCAGGAAGAGGAATCAAGTTGAAATTTGTCACAGTTTAGATCTACGGTCCCTTGGCGGCGTAAAAGCCTTCAGCTTCTTAACTCAATGCATTCATAAGATACAGTCATTTTTAAAATTCGTAAACTCACCCATCACAACCTCGAGTCATGAAATTTCACAGGAAGCAACGTTTCACAGTACAAGTAAATAAAAAAAATGAGAAAATTTATAATTTGTAATTATATCACATAATTTATTTATTTATTTTGACATTGCAAACTTACATGTTGTTGTTGTTGTGGTCTTCAGTCCTGAGACTGGTTTGATGCAGCTCTCCATGCTACTCTATCCTGTGCAAGCTTCTTCATCTCCCAGTACTTACTGCAACCTACATCCTTCTGAATCTGCTTAGTGTATTCATCTCTTGGTCTCCCTCTACGATTTTTACCCTCCACGCAGCCCTCCAATGCTAAATTTGTGATCCCTTGATGCCTCAAAACATGTCCTACCAACCGATCCCTTCTTCTAGTCAAGTTGTGCCACAAACTTCTCTTTTCCCCAATCCTATTCAATACCTTCTCATTAGTTACGTGATCTACCCACCTTATCTTCAGCATTCTTCTGTAGCACCACATTTCGAAAGCTTCTATTCTCTTCTTGTCCAAACTAGTTATCGTCCATGTTTCACTTCCATACTTGGCTACACTCCATACAAATACTTTCAGAAACGACTCCCTGACACTTAAATCTATACTCGATGTTAACAAATTTCTCTTCTTCAGGAACGATTTCCTTGCCATTGCCAGTCTACATTTTATATCCTCTCTACTTCGACCATCATCAGTTATTTTATTCCCTAAATAGCAATACTCCTTTACTACTTTAAGTGTCTCATTTCCTAATCTAATTCCCTCAGGATCACCCAATTTAATTTGACTACATTCCATTATCCTCGTTTTGCTTTTGTTGATGTTCATCTTATATCCTCCATTCCGTTCAACTGCTTTTCCAAGTCCTTTGCTGTCTCTGACAGAATTACAATGTCATCGGCGAACCTCAAAGTTTTTACTTCTTCTCCATGAATTTTAATACCTACTCGGAATTTTTCTTTTGTTTCCTTTACTGCTTGCTCAATATACAGATTGAATAACATCGGGGAGAGGCTACAAGCCTGTCTCACTCCTTTCCCAGCCGCTGCTTCCCTTTCGTGCCCCTCGACTCTTATAACTGCCATCTGGTTTCTGTACAAATTGTAAATAGCCTTTCGCTCCCTGTATTTTACCCCTGCCACCTTCAGAATTTGAAAGAGAGTATTCCAGTTAACATTGTTAAAAGCTTTCTCTAAGTCTACAAATGCTAGAAACGTAGGTTTGCCTTTTCTTAATCTTTCTTCTAAGATAAGTCGTAAGGTTAGTATTGCCTCACGTGTTCCAACATTTCTACGGAATCCAAACTGATCTTCCCCGAGGTCCGCTTCTACCAGTTTTTCCATTCGTCTGTAAAGAATTCGGGTTAGTATTTTGCAGCACTGACTTATTAAACTGATAGTTCGGTAATTTTCACATCTGTCAACACCTGCTTTCTTTGGGATTGGAATTATTATATTCTTCTTGAAGTCTGAGGGTATTTCGCCTGTCTCATACATCTTGCTCACCAGATGGTAGAGTTTTGTCATGACTGGCTCTCCCATGGCCATCAGTAGTTCTAATGGAATGTTGTCTACTCCCGGGGCCTTGTTTCGACTCAGGTCTTTCAGTGCTCTGTCAAACTCTTCACGCGGTATCATATCTCCCATTTCATCTTCATCTACATCCTCTTCCATTTCCATAATATTGTCCTCAAGTACATCGCCCTTGTATAGACCCTCTATATACTCCTTCCACCTTTCTGCTTTCCCTTCTTTGCTTAGAACTGGGTTTCCATCTGAGCTCTTGATATTCATACAAGTGGTTCTCTTCTCTCCAAAGGTCTCTTTAATTTTCCTGTAGGCAGTATCTATCTTACCCCTAGTGAGACAAGCCTCTACATCCTTACATTTGTCCTCTAGCCATCCCTGCTTAGCCATTTTGCACTTCCTGTCGATCTCATTTTTGAGACGTTTTTATTCCTTTTTGCCTGCTTCATTTACTGAATTTTTATATTTTATCCTTTCATCAATTAAATTCAATATTTCTTCTGTTACCCAAGGATTTCTATTAGCCCTCGTCTTTTTACCTACTTGATCCTCTGCTGCCTTCACTACTTCATCCCTCAGAGCTACCCATTCTTCTTCTACTGTATTTCCTTCCCCCATTCCTGTCAATTGTTCCCTTATGCTCTTCCTGAAACTCTCTACAACCTCTGGTTCTTTCAGTTTATCCAGGTCCCATCTCCTTAAATTCCCACCTTTTTGCAGTTTCTTCAGTTTCAATCTGCAGTTCATAACCAATAGATTGTGGTCAGAATCCACATCTGCCCCTGGAAATGTCTTACAATTTAAAACCTGGTTCCTAAATCGCTGTCTTACCATTATATAATCTATCTGATACATTTTAGTATCTCCAGGATTCTTCCAGGTATACAACCTTCTTTTAGGATTCTTGAACCAGGTGTTAGCTATGATTAAGTTATGCTCCGTGCAAAATTCTACAAGGCGGCTTCCTCTTTCATTTCTTCCCGCCAATCCGTATTCACCTACTATGTTTCCTTCTCTCCCTTTTCCTACTGACGAATTCCAGTCACCCATGACTATTAAATTTTCGTCTCCCGTCACTACCTGAATAATTTCTTTTATCTCGTCGTACATTTCATGTATTTCTTCATCATCTGCAGAGCTAGTTGGCATATAAACTTGTACTACTGTAGTAGGCATGGGCTTTGTGTCTATCTTGGCCATAAAAATGCGTTCACTATGCTGTTTGTAGTGGCTAACTCTCACTCCTATTTTTTTATTCATTATTAAACCTACTCCTTCGTTACCCCTACTTGATTTTGTATTTATAACCCTGTAATCACCTGACCAAATCCTTGTTCCTCCTGTCACCGAACTTCACTAATTCCCACTATATCTAACTTTAACCTGTCCATTTCCCTTTTTAAATTTTCTAACCTACCTGCCCGATTAAGGGATCTGACATTCCACCCTCCGATCCGTAGAACGCCAGTTTTCTTTCTCCTGATAACGACGTCCTCTTGAGTAGTCCCCGCCCGGAGATCCGAATGGGGGACTATTATACCTACGGAATATTTTACCCAAGAGGACGCCATCATCATTTAATCATACAGTAAAGCTGCATGTCCTCGGGAAAAATTACGGCTGTAGTTTCCCCTTGCTTTCAGCCGTTCGCAGTACCAACACAGCAAGGCTGTTTTGGTTAATGTTACAAGGCCAGATCAGTCAATCATCCAGACTGTTGCCCCTGCAACTACTGAAAAGGCTGCTGCCCCTCTTCAGGAACCACATATTTGTCTGGCCTCTCAACAGATACCCCTCCGTTGTGGTTGCACCTACGGTACGGCCATCTGTATCGCTGAGGCACGCAAGCCTCCCCACCAACGGCAAGGTCCATGGTTCATTGCATTTGTAATCTGCCAATCATCTCAGGAACTAATATAAGAACGTAGGCTTCCGCGGCCGGTGTCATAGTGATTAAAGTTCTTCTGGATATTATGCCGTGTCATTGCTAAAAACTAACAACAATAATAAACTAAAACCGACGTTAGGCCGAATTGCAACGGCCTTCCTCAGGGCTCGACTGGTTTTGCATGGGGATAGGTGCTTCTATTTATTACAGACGATGTCTGACGTCACAGTTGTTAACTTTTAATTGGCCCTCTAATATGATTGGCTAGTCATGACGTAAGGGAAGATGGAAGGGAAGAGGCTTTTCGTGGATGTCCACGTCGTCAACGATAGGTGGCTGTCCGCCAATCAGCGTTCGGCTTCTGGTCGGCAAGTTTTCCTCCTGGTGTGCGCGGAAGTGGACTGACAGTTGCTCTACAGGTACGCCCGTGTCCCGTGTAGCTCCTGCCACGCGGCCGCTCGCGGGCCGTTGGACTGGCATGGCCGGCAGCCAGGTCGCCGGGAGTTTGTAGCCATCTTCTCTGTTAATGTTGTCAGGCTGCTTAATAATTTCGATCGCCTCCCGTATTTTGCGTTCTCGCATCCACGATTCTTTCGCCAGTACTCGGGCTTCCTGGAACCTGATAGCTTGTCCACAGTCGCGGAGGTGTTCCGCTATCGCCGATTTATTATGTTGCTGT